>NC_063192.1:5098171-5135671 GCF_017589495.1 Alosa alosa | reverse complement strand
TTTTTTTTTGTATGTTGGTCTTAAGGGGGCATGTCAACCCATCCCATTACCACTTATTTCATGTATAGCGCCACCTAGTTAAAAATTAAAAAGCAAAAAATTAGGTGTTTTCATCTCAATATCTCTGGCTGACAAGGTCAAAACTGCACGAAATTAAAAGTGTAGGATCATTATGACACCCTCTGAATGCATGCCAAGTTTTGTGTACTTTCGTTCATGGGGGGCCTTACAATAAAATAATTTATGTGTACATTTAGTGACGTACACCAACAAGGATTCCTGGGACACTGAAAGACCGGGGTACACAAAACTTGGTGGGCATGTACCCCCACATGGATAGCATGGAACCGTCATTTTTCGTTTTCATCTGCAGCCCCCCCGCTGGACTGGACCCCCCGAAAGGAGGGTAGGGCAGACACAGTTCTCTGTGAATCTTTTATGGTATGTTGGTCTCAAGGGCCCACATCAACCTGGCTCATAATCACTCATTTGTGATTTGCCCCCGGTAAAAAATGAAAATCAGTAGGATTAAAAGAAAGCCAAAATAAATATTCATTATCATCATCATGGCTGCATTTTCAGTATTGGCGAAGAAGTCGTCGTTTGTCCACTAGATGGCGATCGTTGCAGTGAGGCGTAATTTTGTTGGAAGTTAAAAGTGGGTTGGAAAAACAATGGGACCTTCATACAAGGACTGTAATTTACGCAGCTTAACATCTAATAAGGATAGGGGCGATGTTCACATGAAGTGTAATTCCCATTTCTTCTTGAAGCCGAAATAAATCTGAGGATGTTTATCGGACATGCTTGGTTTTACTGCAGGACGCGTTAATCTTGTAATATCAATAAGGACCTAGGTAATGTTACCGTTAAGCGTTGGTTGAGTGATGGAGGCATTTGATTTATTGCATTTGTAGAAAACTATAAATGCGGTTATACCAAGCAAATGTATAGCAGCACTGTTTGTATCTTCGACTGTCATTTATTGCCGTGCTACAAAATCATTCTGTGCAATGGAAGATTTACCAACATTACACCGGGTCTGATACAGTTTTGCCTATACATGCGTGAGACTGAGGCGCCTGTTTATTTTGTTTTAAGTCGTGCAGGGTGTGAGAGGGGGGAATCGATGTGCTTTGATTACAGCTTGGTAGTTGTAGTCTGTGAAATTAAAAAGCACGCGGTGTGTGAAGTATCCAAACAATGACACCTTCATTTCATTATGGCTGCTTTAGCAAAACACCTTAAGCTACTGTGTAGTGGGTCCCATTTAGAAGTGGCTACTTCATTGGCTTTCATTGACTCATGGAGCTGCGTGAATGTTATTACAACTTTTCGCCCACGATATGACAGTTTAAGTCCGCTTGATACTGTAAAGTAAGCCATTGGTTTCCAAAGGAGATTTTATTTGTGTAGCCAGCATAGCCTATTGACAATTTATGTTGTAAATAGGCCTACCTTATAATCCTACCTGTAGCTTAGGGAAGCTAACAGCTTTCTATTAGGATCTAGTTTGTTAGTTACCGTTTTGTCATAACTCCCTGATGCATTTTTGCATTTAGAATAGCCAGAGCGTGTATATCTCAATCGGAAAATTAAACAATATCGGGTGCCTATGGACTAGGCTGGGTGAACCCAGCCTGATCTGCCCGCCATTTTTTTTTTTGATTTCTTAGATTGAGCTTGGTCTGATGAAAGCCAGACTAGCCATGGACCTCAGTTAAACAATGCAAGGGAACATGAATCAGCCTATATTTGCACTAACAATAACGGACAAAAGCTCTTCAACTTTGGCCCGTTAAAATGTGTATGAACAGTCTAGCGACGCATTTCATCAAGGCCCATTTGGACATGACAGTTATTTGCACCACTGGTTAGATGTAAAACAGCATTTCGTTTCAGACTAGGCTACTGTTACTTAATTTGTGCATTAACAATAACGTTTCAGACTACTGTTACTTAATTTGTGCATTGACAATAAAAGTATTACATGAACTAAAGATGACTAAAATCTTATGTAGAAGAAGAAACATTTACAAAAAAAATCCATCCATCCAAAAATGACCTTTTTGTTTTGATAGCTGTTGAAAACGGCATGGAACTGACAGAGATGTTTTGTTTAAAAATACATAAAAAAATAAATAAATAAATAACATTATGCTGATACCTTTTGCTTTTTCCCAAATACAATGTAGCCTACAGGTGTAAGTGACCTTTCATCAATCCAGTTGCAATGGATGAACTGTGATGAACTGCCCTACTTGTGATTGTTTAGAGATTTTAAAGGTTTTATAACAATTCTACATCTTCTTTGGCTATTCTACAATCTATTCACCTTTTCAGCACCAGTAGGGTACTTTCTGTGCAGCTGCACACACACACTCAGGCATGCCAAACAAGCATACACAAAAGTTTCAAGAGTGGGGGATGGAGTAAAATATGGAGACAAATTGAAGTGTGATTTATTTTTTGGAACGGATGTACAGGACTGAGCGGTGGTCATATTTTGTACCGCTATGCGGTACATCTAGTTTTGTCCAGAGTGCTTTTGTTCAGACACAGGTGTTAACTGTTTTGAACGTGATGTCAGAGTTGACACAGGTATCAAAACGATCGAGAAAAACTGTAATTGTATTGGAAAGGGAAGGTCCCCCACCTGTGGCATGATGTTAGATATCTAAATATACACTTTCTGATGTTACAGTAAATATCTATGAGGGTATCAGCTATCACTGCTTTTTTCAGTAGGTGAGTTTACATACAGACACTTTTAGTTCGATTAGAATTGGAATAATGGCTCAATCGGAATAAAAATATATATATAAGCACCTTGATCAGAATAAAACTTCCAATCCGATTGGAATTTTAATCAGAATGAAAGGGTGGTGTATCCCATTCTTATTCCGATTGAGCATCCATGTATTCGGTCAATCGGGCTGCTTACTGTGGCTTCTCAAGCAAAAGCAAAGCAGCGATGGCTATTCAGAGATTCTAGAGCGCATGAGAGCACCTGATCGGAATAGAACGAACCCCATGGAAACAGCTGGCACAGAATAGTTCAGAATGACAAAATAAAAAACTGTCTATGTGAACCCACATTAGCATTCTGGCACACAGTGAAACATTTGACATTTTAACTAGGAGCTTCTGAACCGTTTCCCAGTTTCACCTTCCGTTGCCTTCCCCTTTCAGATCTCCGAGATGTACTCCACTGTGTGCAAAACCCTGAAGAGGAAACACCTCGCTCAGCAGGCAGTGGCGACGGCAGCCCAGGAGGCAGAGGGGCATCGGAACGCATCAGCTGTTGGCCCCGGGGCAGATGAGGGCAAGAAGACGGGCCCTCCTGGATGGCCGGCTGGGTCAAGCGGAGGAGGAGGAGGAGGAGGAGGTGGTCCAGGTCATGAGGAGGTCCGAGTGAGGAGGCGTGCCCAGGAGGAGCCCTGCTATGAGGCCATTGGCGACAAGACGTGGCCCAGCAACCTGGTGGTGGAGGCGGACCCGGCCTACGCCACCATCGACTCCCACTGGAAGCGCGAGCGGCAGGCTAACGCTGCCACGCTACGCGCCAAGAAGAAACAGCAGCAGCAACAACAACAACAACAACAACAACAACAACAACAGCAACAACAACAGCAGCAGCAGCAGCAGCAGCATCCACCTGGCCAGGGCAGGCCTCCGCCAGGAGAGAACTTCTACGAGACCATCAGCGAGGTGAAGCAGGGCATCAGCGCTGCCAACCCCAGCACCACCACCATCTTCACCTTCAACGACGGCATGGAGATGTACGTCACGGGACTGTGAATGCCGCCGCTGCAGTCACAGCCACCAACCCCCGTGACCTGTTGCGATCCGGGGGAACTGGCCCTGCTCACGACCTCTGACCCCCGTTTTGAAGTGAGGGCAAGAATAGACTCCCAACTTCTAAGCCTACACCTATATGTACAATATCTGAAAGGCACTGAAAACATTATTTGTTATTTTGTATGAAATGTGACCATAACAATCTCCCAACCACCACAAAGGTGTTGCCTGCACTTGTTCACAAAAGAATTCAAAATTCTAGCGCAACGCTATTACTCGTTTAAAACTAGGTCATTGTCTTTAGTCTCTCTCTCTCTACACACACACACACGCTGTGAAACTGCTGCCTGCTGTCCAGTCTAAAGGCAAGTGAGGCTGAAACAGGTTTTTCTGCTTATAAGCGCAGTATCAGGTGGGAGGGTAGGGTTTCAGAAGGGTGATATGAGCTGTGATAAAGCTGTGAAAAAAGAAGAAAAAAGAAAAGAAGAAAAAAGAAAATAAGTCATATGGTTTAGAAGATAACAACATGCACACACACATGGTCTAGCATACTCATGGTCACACACACACACACATGCACATAGACAGAAGCACACAATCAAGCACTTATATTTTTAGATTTTTAATTTCTTGGTGTAAGTGGTGAACACAACAGCTGTTATACTGTGTCATAACAGAACTCTATTTTAGCTTCAGAGTTTAGTTGTGGTTGCAGGATGCCTTTAGCCAAAAACTTGTTGGAATGTCAGTCTGGTGGGTATGGTGTCTGTTTATTCAGCATATTCCGTGAGACAGACCTGCTGGCTGCTGCAAAAGTTGCATATTGGGACAAATAATACATTGAAGTGGAATTGAGATCTTAAATGCACACAGTGTGTTACAGTAGAGAGAGACAAGGAGAGAAGATAAGGAGATTATTATCCGTCGTGTGGTGGTACTGTAGTTTCTTTGAGTTGGCCTTGTGTCTCTTTGTCTTCCAAAGGCAGCGATGTCTTATCACATGCTGTTGTTCCACGGCAGTTTGCTTTGCCAAAGTCAGCTTGGTTCCTCCAGAGCGATTCCACATCATATAAAGATTGCATGTTCAGATGTAGGAAATCAGAACACATAACTTTGTGGATTGTGTCTGGTTCTAAAACCAAGCTATATGGAAGAAAGGCAATTGGTCTGTGGTGTTTTATGGTGTGAAGACATCTTGATTGCTGACAGGAAGGCGTGGCTACTGACAACAACCACTTTAGTGCTATAATGAACATAACACCAACCATTTTGTATGGTTGCAGACAAAAGGAATAGGAGATAGATTCTATTTGTCATAAAACAAAATTATGTAAATAATGAAATAAAAAAAAACTTTAATGACTCAGTGATGCACACAATCACATACTTTAAACCTTGAACAACACACACACACACACACACACACACACACACACACACACACACAAACACACTCCCACGGTTGTTTTGCTAACTGAATCCAAACATATTTTTCACACAGACTGTGTGCACAGATTAAACTCTTAACTCTTCCTGGAAAAGAAAAAAAACATGACAAACTGGTTATCTGTCATGGAATTGGCCACCTCTGACTTCTAAGGGTTTTTTTCAGGTCAGCTTGAGGTTTGCATGTAATTAGAGCAACAGAAGAATAATGTGGCATGTTCAATTTCAGTACCATACTGTGGACCAATACTGCTTTCCTCCTGGAGCAGGTCATTCCTCTTTAAACTGGTCTTTTTTTTTCACCCGCATGTATTACACTGTGCTAACTTTACTCAATATCTGCTGACACGTGAGATTTGATTTGTGAATGGTGATGCATGTAGTTTCACAATGCCAAGGGAGACAGGGTGACAGTCTCTCTTACTCAACATGCTATTGCTTGATAGTGTGATCAAAATCCTAATCAAAGTCTGGGGATTTATTTGCCAATCTGTTTGTGTGTATGTATGTGTGTGTGTCTGTGTGTAGAAAATTGTTTTGAAATCAGCTCGACCAGAATCAAGCCCGTAAAAGGGCACACATTCCAAAAATCTTGGCACAACTCTGTTTTGGATGTCTTTTCTTTTTTTCTTTCTTTTGGCGGAGCAACATGCCTCCACCACCCACCCTTGGCTGTGCACTGGGTCAAAGTAACCATAGGGTCAGAGGTGTTGGTGCAACTTTCCCATGGTGTGCATAGCAACAGCCTCTCTGTCGAAAGCTGTGGACCCTAAAGACCTGTTTTTCTTTTGAATTTGAATAAAGCAATGATGAAAATTAGCTTTTTTTTAAATAACAAGGGATGTCCTGGTTCAGGCGTGTTACTGCTGCATATCTTCACATGGGTATGCTTAACACCAGGCTCCGGTCTCTGGAAATAGAGAATGCTGTTGTAGAGTGTTCCGGAATCAGTCAAGTGTTCCAGAATCAGTAAGGAGCAGTAAAGGCTGTTTTTCTGGCCGGGTCTGGGGTTGTTTCACTGCCCAATCTCCAATGCGAGGAGTTCAATCTCACTCGCTTCTCGGAGCCACAGGCTCTCTCCAGCCATCAGTGGCATTTTTGACGGCTGTGCGTCCAAGGAAAACAAACTGTCGGAGGGCCCAGAGTCGCTAGTGAGCGCCTCCTCTGGAAGTCTGTTGCTCCGCTGGTTTGTCTGTGGATCAGCTCAGCTGCACAGTAGACATGAGAAGGCCTTCCCATGAGGCCCTGGGGGAGAAGCCATGCAGGGTTGCCATTGGTTTCTCTTTTTCAAAGAAAAGAAAGAAATTATGTGGAAGAGGACACAAGACTTCAGCTCAGGGACTGAATTGTGAGTGTTTTAAGGAAACATACCAAGTCGCTCTTACATAACACGCTAGTCCTGCCACCATGACAGAGAGAGATAAAGAGAGAGATCACAAAGTGTTCATTGATATGTGCATTTAATTATGGTTTAAAAAGTTAGAGCAAGCGTATTATACTTATAAATAACTTATATATAGTATACAAAAGCACTATTTTTCCTACCCTCCCATCTACACAAACACATCAACTAGTCACATTGTGTCTAAGCAGCTGATGTCACTGCCATGCATATCGGTGTTTCAATATTGTTGAAGCTGATGGTGATGTTTACTTGTATGTGATTGCATGAACGTCTTTAAAAAAAGCTAACGAATACCACTTCATTTTGTTTAGTCCTCTTAACTGATATGATTTCAACACAAAAAAGAGCAACATGGCTGCCTAATTCATGTGATTATTGTACATGGACTTGTGTGAACAGCTCCCAGGATCAATATCTGCCATCACATAACAGGACGTGTCCAGTGGTAGATTAGAGTTCACTGTTTAGAAAAAAAAGATTATGTTCTTGAAGTGCAAAGTTCTCATGAGCTGGGTTGTCCATTCCATTGGCGATGCACAGCCACAGCCAGATCTGACCGACCCTTCCCCCACCTTCCCTTCCTCCTGAGATTCATTAGATGATGACCAACCTGCATCTTCAGAACCAGGCTTCTGCCTTGCAGGGAGAATGCGTCACCACCCCCCATTCTTGTTGGGTTTTCTCCCACCCCCTCAATCTGTCTGCTGGAGCACAGCAATGACTTTGTCCTGAAGTACGCTCTTGGCCTTTGATGTAGCATTTGGAGAGTTGGGGAGGAAGGGGTTGTTGGAAGGGGCAACCTGCACTTGGACCAAGCCTATTTTGCATTCAGAGAGGCATTACAATCTGGAATGGTTAGCAATCAGCACAGGTTTTCAGAAGGCGTGGTGGGTTTTTAAACCAGGTTAAAAGTAGTGTATATTGTGTGTACTGTGTTTTCCCCTTATCACCTTTACTATAGTGCAGAGCAATGGGTACTCTTTATTTTAAGATAAAACCACATTGAAACAATCAAGGAGCATAATCCACTTTCCCTAGAGCATGAGATTCATGTCAGTAGATAATTCCTGAGCTCACAGCTGTGTTAAAGACTAATTGATGAAAGAATTACAAGTATGCACAGTGATGAGTCTGTGTGATGGCGGTCAGATTATGCTGTTCAGATAGACATTGCTGATGTTATAATAGAAATATATTTTATGTCTTGGTTGTAGTGGGTTGTAAACGGCAATGATCTGTCAGAGCAAGTTCTACTTCCTTTTAAATTATTTTTCTTTTCTAGTCCCATGTCTGCAAATCAGTTAGACTGGGTGTACTTTTTAATTGGCTTGAAAACGAACAGGGTGTGTAGGCCTATACTGTATATAAATGCCAGCTTGTGTCCTATTTTACTTATGTGAAAAAAGATTGTATGTTTTTTTAATCAAGATATCATTCAGGATATTGTGGTCAAATTTATACTTTTGTAATAAAGTTGCACCTTAAAATATTGTGTGTGTCTTTTTAGAATAAACTCCAAAAGATTAACCTCCTAAATATAATTGTAAATGTAGCCTACTTTGACGTAGGCCTAAATGTAAATTTTACAGCCGGTGTTCTGACAAGCCAGATACCAGTTTACCATATATCAGTTTCGAAACAAATGGAGTCGTTCTGTTGGTTCTCTCGAAGGACGGGTGGAGCCGTACATATATTATAAACTTCGAAACTTCGCCAATGCTTTGCCGAATGCGGAGGCGAAGAAAAAATAATTAGAAACATCCAAACGTGTTGAAGGGCATGACTGCACGGAGAAGTTTGCAGTGCACAAAAAGTCGTCACCTGGTCTAGGCTGGCTACTGCTGTAGGCTACATAATGCTACATTAGTGCAGTGGCTCACAGCAGGATGTTGTTGCCCAGCGATTTGAAACAGTGTGACAGCAAGGTGGTAATACTATGCTTATAAACCACAAACGTCTACGATAATGCCCGCCCTGAAACTGATTTTTAAAATCCAGATATACTCTTTATAGAATCGACTTTTAAAGTGCACTATTATGACTGATCACATGCCTAAAAGACAACCAAAAAGTTACATAATCCGTAAACTGCTGATTCTCCACGGTTATGAAGGAGGAGCCATTGCGTACGGGGAAAGGCTCACATAGCCTAGTCTGTTGAAATGTCTGCACGTTTACAACGTAGCTTCGAAGTGCCTAGTAGCCTACAATGTCTTCTTGCCTATTTATATCAACGGATTCGAAAAGTCGTTTTGTAGGCTATTTGGGCTTTCCGGGTGACCAAAGCTAAAATGGCCATTCCGAACGCCAATAATTTGGCCTGCGCTATAATAATGTTATTTACAACGCCTTTCTATTTGAATGGGTTGAGAAGCTGTATATTTTTTTGACAGAAAAGAAGGCCTATGTTAAATTGTCAAAATATAGCCTATGTTTGAATCATACTAGTAGGCCTACACTAAGGTAAAGGAGTGCATTATAAGTAGGCATATATTCATGGAAGGCATACATTTTAAATCTAGTCAATGCGCTTGCAAAACAAAGACTAGAACACGTTAAATCCGAGAGTCACATCTAGCCAAATCTACTCGATGCAGCAGGGCTTGTTTTTCTCCCGCACCGGCCGGCATATCGTCGAGACACACCTCCGCAGTGTTAGGGGAAAAAATGTGACATTTTCCAAACCAGCCAATCAGATTGTAAATTGCAATGGCCGCATTCCAAAACGACATGTTTATGTATGCCGACAACCAGTCAGACTGAATGGGAGGCGGGACATTGCGAATCTCGCCTGGCTGCACGCGCAGGAGAGAGTGGGCGTGGCGTTCATTTGGAGGAAAAAAGCAAAACAATCTTTTATTCCCTGACCGGTTGGCTGTAGTTTTCTGGTTGGTAGAAAATCTAGTTGGTAGTATATTGCGACAAGCTAAGCTCTAGTCAAGACAATCTTGTTAAATGTATAATTTCTTCTTCTGTACTAAGGTCTTTAGAAAGCTAGTTATCTTTCTTTAGATTCACTTTTCCTGACTAAAAATGACTTCCAAGCGCCTCCTCGATAAGCCCCTAGCCGGCATACGGCTCGGTGGTGCGGCTTCGAGTCGAGCTGGTAACAGCACGTATGGAGGGAATACCGCCGGACATGCTGAGACTGTCACGGCAATGGATTGCGGAGTGATACTGGCATGTAAAAATGTGTCCTCGCCGGGAAGAGTTTTTAGTCCAATGTTGGACAACAGCACTCTGAAAGAATGTATCAGCAAAGATTCTGTTGTCAACGGAGTTGGTTTGAAGTCAGGGAGAGAAAAGCACCTTGACCTGAAAAAAGTAGGTGTCTTGTTATGTCTAGTCTTGTGCATGTTTGGCATACTAAGTTTATCTGATAGTTAATTATTGATGGTTCAACTGATTTAATTTGTATCTGCATGTCCCACTTCTTTAACGATCAAGTTCTTGAAGTGATGTTTTGAAGAAAGTTTTACTGTGTGGGTTCTGTGCACGGAATTCGGCTTGTTTGCGCTGCGCTCAAAACTTGCGTGCTGCTCCGTGGAGAGAGCTTGTTGCAGCTTAGCAGAACTATTTAACACCAAAGACAGCACTCCTAAAAATAGAAAATAAAATCGTATAAGAAGCATACAGAAGCTCTTATTTTAAAATGGCGACTTGTTCAAAGTTTAAAAGGAAAAGTGGGTTGGGACGTTAACAAATCTCCCCTCCCCCACCCCGGTTTCACTAACCTACAAGCCTTGTCTTGACTGCGCCACACACCGGCATTTGGCGCAGGCCCGGTTGAACGCAGGCAAGAGAGGGTGGGGTGGGGTGGGGTGGGGGGCGTCAGTAGTCAGTCGACGACTCTGGTGACACCGACATTCGGTTGAATTAGCCTACTGTCGGTAACATTTTCATAGCCTATACAAACAAGTGGTATCAATTATAGGCTACAGACTAAGGCTACAAATGCAATACTCACAAATGCAATTTTTCTATTTTATCAGCATATTTCATCAACCTATTTCGTCTTATTCTGAGTTTGTATTTTTACTGTGGCTAGAAAGCCTCGAAAAAAAAAACATTTCGAATGTGGAAAAACAGTTGGTGCCTGATAAAATTCTCCCGGCGTATGACACGCCCCCCCCCCCTCCCCACACTCTTAACTTTGTTTTCTTCGATGTCAGAAATGCTGTGGTCAACGCCATGTTCATCCACAGAGTTCTAGTAGAAGGACGTTTTTTTATTTGTGTGTAATTTCCTCTTAGTTTAACCTTGTTTACAGACTGTTTTGCGCTAAACTAGTTGGCTCACCATCAGTCAGAATCTAGGCTATGCGAGGAAGATGTTTCACAATACTGGACATAGAAAAAGTAGCATAAAAATGCGTTGCAAGTTTTGCTTCCTGTTTGTATTTTGTCTGACACTGCCGCCCTTATCCATGCCATTTGAGATTACTTTGACTCCAATAACAGGCCTCTTTATTTAAGCTGTTAGTGTAGGCTAGATTTAGTTTTAAATTGTCTCAGGGATTCGAGACTTGTTTTGGGATGTTTAGGGAGTCCAAGAATGAGACATATTAGTTAAAGTGATATCAAATTGTCACAATCAAGAAAACACCAAAGGGGGGCACCAAATGTCTCAGCTGCAAGTAATCCTGCATGTACTGTATGTGACACATGGTGCCCTGATATACAGTTCATCACTGTGTAACTCTGCTCTTCTATTGGTCAGACAGATTTGGTTGTCAAACACTATCCCCTGAAGCAGAATGCAGTACAATAATATTTGTATGCCCAACATATTACATTTCTGCAGTGAAATACTGAAAAGTGCAATAGTAGTGTAGTGTAGTGCAATACAGTTTTTTAATGTCTGAAATATTGTATTTTCTGCATGTAAACTGCAAATAATTTGTCTGCATGTATATATACTCTTTTGATCCCTGCATTTATCCCAATCCGTGAATTAGTGAAACACACAGTGAACACACGCAGTTAGGTGAAGCACACACTAATCCCGGTGCATTGAGCTGCCTGCTACAGTGGTGCTCGGGGAGCAGTGAGGGGTTGCTCAAGGGCACTTCAGCCACGCCTACTTGTCAGGGTTCGAACCGGCAACCCACTGGTTACAAGTCCGAAGCGCTAACCAGTAGGCTATGGCTGCCCCACAATGTAAACTGCATTTTTGACACTCAGAAAACTGCCGTTTTGACATTTGAACATGACAGGCTGTCTCAGTACATTCACACAGTACATTTACCAAATTTCCCTCACGGGATCAAAAGAGTATATATACTTACTTACTTATACTTATTCAGTAGGTTACAATAACATGGAGCTTTTGGGAAATGCATCTGGATGAAAATTGTTCATAATTTTTGTGGTATCTTGAGATTATAGAACATTCATTTGATCACTGAATAAGTGTAGATCAAAATAGCTTTGGCCAATTATGTACCAGCTACTTCATTGTCTCTTAACCTGTCACCATATTTTACTTCCCTTGCGTGTGTGCTTCAGGTGGGCTGTCCAGGCAACATGGATGAGAGTGACCTGATGGGCCCATGTGGGGTCCTGAAGAATCCCAGCCCCACACATCGCCTGATTCTGAACGGGCAGAAGCTAGACGACCAAATGCACTTCGAGCCCAGGCCCTCAGGCCGCGAGAGCGGGGAGGCCAGGTCCCGCCTGCAGCCGCTGCTCTGCCCAGACGGCTCGCCTGAGGAGCGCCCCCCACACGCTTCCTCGCACATCCCCGTCCCACGGAACAGGTACACACACCTTCTCTCTTTCACACCTTGTCACTCTTTCTTGCTCTTGCTCTTTCTTGTTTTCTCTCTCGCTCAATCTGATTTCTCTATTCTGTCTATTTCTCTCTCTCTTTTCTCTATCTCTCCCTTATTATTTTTTCACTGTGCCACATGTGCTGGCCCCAAACACAGGTTCCTATCACAGACTGGTTCTGGGACACAACAGCAGGGAAAGAGAGATAAGGCTGATTATGTAAAAGCACCAAAGGGGTTTTGAAGGGAGAGACAAAGAAACCTAAGGCCATTTGTGTTTTGTTCAGCTGCATTTGTTTTCACAACCATCACCTCTATAGATCCACTGTTAATGGATCTATACTGTGTGGTGTGTGTGTGTGTGTGTGTGTGTGTGTGTGTGTGTGTGTGTGTGTGTGTGTGTGAAAGAGAGAGTGTGTGTGTGCGTGTGTGGATTTGTCAGGATGGTTATAAATTAACTCCCTGTGTTTGGCAGACAGTACTCCACAACAGGTGAATAAATAATTAACCACACCACAAGGCTGGACAATGATGAAGGTAGTGGATTTGATCATAATGGTTATTACATTGAAATAAGCCTTAATTGAGCCGTGCATGTTCACTTCACATACTCTCAGTGTAATTACTAGTAAGTGTGTGTGTGTGTGTGTGTGTTTGGGAGTGTGTGTGTGTGTGGTAGTATTACCCTTACTTTAACAGGGCATAAGTATTTGTGTACTTTTTTTACTTGTTGCACTGTTCACTATGAAAGAGAAAAGAGGAGAAGAGAAAACTGATCAGGCACTCACCGATTAAAAAAGCCTTCTTTTGAGCAATAACTTATCTGGAACACTAGACGTGCCTAAAGATGTCAATCGAGCAAGTGCTGCCTATCCTGAATGTCGTTTCTGTACACGATTTTACAGTATGTCTGAAATGCAAAACTCCCCGATAGCTATGCAAATGGAGCATGTTTGTCTCTTTGTTTTGACTGACGGGAGTTTACATGCGAGCAGCGCTGATAGATGGCGGTACTGGACCCGGCTGCCTGTGTGATCTGACATCAGGGCGTCTCGTTTGGTTTTACTGCCAGTTTTATGATTGCTCCACCACTTGATATACTTGTCCACAACACCCCACCCCTCCTCCCCCCAACTGCTTGTGCTTCTAGGCATATGGCTCACCAGGTTTATGTTTGTTTGTGTGTGTGTGTATGTGTGTGTGTAGATGTGTGTGTGTGTGTGCAGATGTGTGTGTGTACTTGCTTGTATGTGTGTGTGGCAGCTAGCTTAGCTGTGCTTGTGGAACGTTGATAAACGTCACTCCCCAACGCCTCAAGAGTGCTGCTGGCATGCGAGCCAGTAGCCTGGGCTATTGGCTCAATTGTTTGCGCGCTCGCCTCCCGATCCGAGGTGCTGCTGTTCGCGGGTTCGAGTCCGGGTGTGTGCTGGGGCCTGTACTATGAAGGGAGCTTAACCTACCCAGATGTAACCCAGGGTTACTTTGTTAAACCGGGGTTGACAAAACCTGCTTATCATAAGTGGTGTTAATCGGTACTATGACGCTGATTATGAAGTTGATTTGTTGAACCGGGGTTAACCTAATTGGAGTATGTGCGCGTTCACATAAAAGGGGCGGGTTGCAGCGCAAGTCACCACTTTCAATGATGACGCGATCACCTTATTTTACGGACGAGGAATGCACAATTATTGTGACAAGTTACGAGGAATTAAAACAAAAATCAAATAAGTCGGCAGCAAACAAAGCAAGACAAGGCTGTTGGCAACGTATTGAAGATCGGGTAGCCTAAATGCCTAAAAGTAAAGTTTTATTTCCACATGTTCTTCAAATATGTGTTACGGAGGATTAATAGCTTGCGGAATGTCTGAAATGAGTTGAAATAATTAAATTGCCTATTTTGAGTTAATAGAAAGGCCTACAGATGCAACACAATTCAGAAGTGGGCATATAGATTACAGTAGGCTAAAGGCCCTTTCACACTGGCAAAATCGCCGCGATTTTATCTACCAGAATCGCGGAACGACTGTCCCTTTCACATAGACCCGGTGAACGGTATGGGACAAAGTGTCTCGCCAAATTTACTACCAAGCCCCCTAGACATTTTGCGAGTTTTTCGTTCCGCCACCAGTGTGAATGGGTCAAGGCGAAAGGGGAATCTGGGCGGGCATTTCAATGCTATGTCCAGCCCACCACAGGAGATTGCAAATAAATCTAACTGATCAAAAGCAGCAATCGCAGAGACAGCACATTATGTCAATCTATAAATTCACGAAGTCTCCAGTCATTCAATGCCTGCTAGAGTTGACTGTAGCTTGGAATGCAATCAGTTGCCATAATAGGCTATCTTAAAATCCAGCGATAAAACAAAGCATGAACTCATGAGCGTCTGTCTGCCCTATATGCATATCCTCTGATTGTAATGCTTATCTAGGCGATATTTGTAACATTTATTTTGTATTTGGCCTGTAATAAAATCATGTAGACTTACTGAACAATTGAAACACATTAGGAACTGCAAAGTTGGAGACATGCATAAAGACATTGCTGCAAATTTAAAACCGGATTACTCTGGAATGGCTAACTGTGCAGGGGAATGCCTTACACCTTTATGTTCGGTAAGGTCTGCTGTTTATTCTGATATATGGTTTGTCATGTTTTGAGGGAAAGTTCGCGAAGTATTCCACCAAGATGAATGGGTAGGGAGACGGGCGCAAAAAAATATGATTAAATTAAAGTTACTTTTCTCGCGAACCGTTTACCACAACAACTAACCACTAACATCGTTTAAAGGCTGAGAAAAAGCTCTTTCGTGTGATACATGTGATGTCTGTGATGAATAGGCTACTTCGCAAGTAGTTCAGCAAATTTGGGTGGGACAGAAATACCTTTAGGCTACAGAGCAGCAGTTCTGGCCATATCGGCTCTGGCTCACATGATGTACTGCTTTAAATGCATTATCGCTTCACTACCCAACACGCGAACAAGAAAGAAAAGAAAAAAGAAACTATTATGTCGCGATTTCCGATAGGCCCAGGCCTAGAGAAAAGACAGCTATGGTAACCTAACAATTAGGATTTGCGTTTCTTACACTGCTGTTTGGTTGTCCCAAACGTTGAGACGATCCATACTCGCATTAACTGAATCTTATCAACCCGAACTGCGATGTTGAGTGACAGGATGCAATGCCTAATAATCTCACTAACAGTGCGCCTAGGCCTACTGTTAAACACCTGAAAAATATTAAGCTGCTGTTTTCTTTTTATGACGAGCACTAGGCCTACGCTTGGATGATTTATGACTGAATGGAACGTTGCGTTTTTAAAGAACTGCTTATCACGTCGTGTGACAAAGTTTACACTAATCATCTTCTAATGTATCCTTATGTTGAGATGTCCATTGTCTTTGCCCTAGGCTATCATTTGTGCGCGAAGCATGTTTCAATTAAGACAGTACACAAGCTATTTTTTTGTTGTAATATTGAACGATTTCATGAATAAATTGTACGCACAGTAGGCCTTACATTGTACGGCCAAGGCAAGGGGCAACTCTTCTCTTCAATTTCCCTTCCAATTACGTTTTATTGTCTGAAGACATCTATCGCAAGAACATTCTCACAGCAACAGCAAAGCAAATGCAAGCTAACCAAAGTGCAGTCGGTTCTACCGCCATAGTTTTTGAAATCACACACCTGCTGTATCTAAAGGCCCACGCACATAAGGCTACGACTATCACTCTACACGCCCCCCGTTGCACGTCACTGGCTCCCCATAATGCCGCATCATGTGAACAGATCAGCAGGCCGGCAAATTTTCACCTCGCTTTCAGACACAAAAAGACGGCAAAAAGACGTCCCCTCTTCCAGCAAATTTAGCGTGATCTCTGTGTGAAAAGGCCTTAATAAGGATAATTGAATGTTTAAGTAGCTCCCATTGACTGATTTAGTGTATGCCTAATCCTGTGAACATTTCAGATGCAACACCATTGCCAAACGCACATGGCAGCAGGTGAAAGTAAAACACAAAAACATTATTCAGAATAGTAGGTTTATATAGTTATAGCTTGCAATCATATTTCTTAATTATGAAAACATGTAGGCCTAGTATGCGTATAACCTTCACTTGGCCTCTGTTTTACAGCTAACAAGAAAAAGGTGTCTTTGAACACTACTGTAAGGCACCAGAGTGTTTTACAGTAGCAGAGGAGTTGGCCATCGCAAATAATAGTGGAAGGCCGATTATGGAAGGGGTTGAAGGAGGCATTCGGTCGGATTCTGGTGCTGTGGAAATGTGTAGCCTTTATGTGCAGGGTACAGTAATATGACATTTAATTCAACAAGTTTGTTAAAATGGGTGATTTTAATTTATTATTTAATTTAATTTATTATTATTTACGATTTATTTTCGGACATACAGTATTCTTGCTCAGATGTTCAGCATCACCGATGGAATACATGACTGTCCACGTAAGGGCATTGCTATGACGGGTGACATTAGAGACGTCTGCCTAGATCATCTGACAAAGATAACGAATTCCCTTGGCTGACAATCTATATCTTCATAGAGAATATCATTCGGGTATATATATATACGAAAATAAAGTATACATGCTGAACATCTGAGCAAGAATAGCCTAAAATAAATTGGACATCCCTATATATATCTGGCGGTCTCTAAAACCCCTCGCCCTGCGAAGCGAGCCCCTCACGATTTGCGCTCCAATGTCGTATGGATCATCCAGGTGGAAGACATTGTTAGAGGAGTGGTGGTACTTATAAAGGGCGTGGTTAACGGAAACCAAGAACATAACCTGCTCGGAGCAGGTTTGAGATGCAGCGGAAATTGCCATGGCAGCATACCTCGGTTAAAAGCTATCCACCTTTCGTAGTAGGGGTTAATCGGGAAGTTACGCCACACGTGATCAAGTTACTCTCGAAGTTACCCAGATAAGCCAGTAACCCCGCTTCGTAGTACAGGCCCCAGGGCTGAATCGCTGCAGGTTCAACACAACGCATGTGTGTGTGTACTTGCTTGTATGTGTGTGTGTGCATATCTGTATGCTTAAGCTTCTTTGCCATTGTTTTCAGTTCAAACATAAACATTTTTTTGTTTTGCTTTTTTCCCCCCTGGATGGCACCACACTCTATTAGCCAGTGTTATCTTTGCCCAACCCTTGAGTTTTGAGTTTTTGGCTGCAAAAAACTTAACGTGTGTTTGGAAAGACTGGGGCAGCACGAACAAAATCAAGCGATATTACCCATTGCCCTGTCAATATTTTTTTAAATTTCAATGTAATTTTTTTAATATTCATTTTAATTTGTGGCCGGTTTGTTGGACACGGTGGTGTGATTTGCAATTTGTATGGCTGGCACTTCAGACCAGGATCACTGCTCACTGATCATTTTCACGGCTGTGTCCTAGTCCTAAAAGGCTACCTGTTCACTGGAGCAAGCTTATCTTACTGACCTTTACAGACAAAAAAACTCCTTTTCAAGATTGTGTTTTTGCCAAAATCCATCAATGTGAGCTCCATTGCATGAGTGTAGAAAACAACTTCTATGTGTGCAGCCCAAAAGGAAACCACTCAGCAAAGGTCTGTACAGGATGATCTGGGATACTCCAAGTTAATGGCTTGTGGACTGGATAATGCCATTGTTAGTGTGTTCTCTGTCCAGTTGCTTGTGTTTGTGCCAAACATCCATCAAGAGGAGACCCATGGCATAAGTGTGAATACTAAACTTCATTGGTGCCCAAAAGAAATGAAACACTCACAAGTTCAAATTTGTACCATGTGACTGATGACCCATGCCTGTGATCAGCTGAACGAGGTTGGAGTCTTGAGCAGAGGTTGGGGAAAGCACCAGTGCCAGTATCAGCAGATATTTCTCCAGGATCAGCCCTAAACAAAAATAGATAGTACATTTCAGACAGCATACAGTAGCAGCAACTGTGGTGGTTCCTCGCTAGAAGACTGCGGTCAAACATGTATGCATGCGTGGCTGAAATGTCCAGAATGCAATGCAATGCATTTCTTCCCGTTTGAAGGCGTTTTTGACTTGTACTTTTTAAATCAGCAGCTCTGTGATCCAGTCTGGTCTGAGTTCGGTCTCTGAGAGGGACAGAGGAACTGCATGTAAGAACGCAGCAAAGGTCAAATGGTCATTGTTACTTAAAGATATTTCCAGTGTTGTTGCATAACTTGGTATATTACTGAGCGCAAGATTTCCGAATGAAAGAGAAATAACTCAGGGCTGACTCCTGGCTACCTGACAATTTCCCTACACCTGAGGCCTGGAATTGTGTGTGTGTGTGTGTGTGTGTGTGTGTGTGTGTGTGTGTGTGTGTGTGTGTGTGTGTGTGTGTCGTTGTTGTGGGGTTTGTAGAGATAAACAAAAGCGGTAAGGTTATGCAAGTGGTTATTAAGTTGATAGGGGGGATGTCAGATGCGGTTTTCCCATTAACAAGGGGAGAAAATGATAAGTCTGTGAACTCCAGTGATAACTCCATTACAATAGCAGTGGAAGCATATAATAAACTAATTCTTAAAAAATGATGGCTATTTAGAAATGGTCCAGGTCCTTTTGGATTTGCCTTGATTAAACTGTTCTGATTGAACAGCAACACCAGCACAAGTTAGAAATATACATTATGTCAGAACATGATTCTTTCACGAAAATGAAGACACATGTCAAAAAAGTTTTAAAAAACATGAAAACATGAGTGAATCAAACAGATCGAAAAACCGGGAGTCAGGACCTATTATCAGTCCTAAGTGGAGAGAGACTCGCTTAGATAGAATCACTTAACGTTGCAGCAGCGCAAATCCAATTATAGTCTCGGTAGTGCAGAGAAGTGGAAAGGCATCTGTGATGTACTGATTTGATAATGTGCCCAACTGATGAAATTCATGTCCACACGCCACCTTGGGTGTTTGTCCCGTGGACAAGCCTAGGCATGCCTCAGCGATTGAGCGGGCGGACACACACACCCACCCACCCACCCACACACACACACACACACACACATACAGACACACCCGCACACACATACAGTATATATACACAGCACACACACACACACACACACACACACACACACACACACTGCCTGTAGGCTTGACTGCTAAGGGCACTGGGCTGGGTTCGTTGCCCCCGAGGCACAGTGAGCAGGTTTTCTTATCAGTTAAGCGGCAGTCAGAGCACGGCACTGAAAGAAAAAGGCAGTCTGGGGGAGGCCTGAGACAGCCAGGCTGATCTCATCAGCTCTGACACGGAGAGGAGTGATGAGCACAGGAAACACATCCACACCATAGAAATCAAAGCACAGAATACACAGTCAATTATAGCAATCAAAGCATAGAATACACAGTCAACTATAGAAATCAGAGCACAAGAGATACACATCCCAACCACAGAAACAGTAAGCTGTCACACTGCTACAACACCCCAAATGTGATTGAAAGTGTGATGTACTAAATGTGATTGAAAACGCATTTTGTGATTAGCCGTCAATCCTCACAAACAGATACAAAATCAGGCAAAGATCGAATCAGACAGAGATGTGACCACCACTCTGTTGAATACTGAGAGGTAGAACCCCGCCCAGCTGGCCAAGGCCACACACACACACACACACACACACACACACACACACACACACACACACACACACACACACACACACACACACACACACACACACATTTAGCCAGTCCCTGCCTGCTCCCCTCCAACCCTGTCCAGGAGAGAGGTCAGTGGTCAGTGTTCTCCCATGTGAGACGCTGAGTGGGTAAAGGCCAGGAGCCCCCCCTGCTCCCCTCCAACCCCTCCTCAATCTGGAAGTCATTTGGAGGGGAATGGTGCGCCCCTCCACCCCCCAACACTGCAAGGTTCCCTGACAGTGCATGGATACGGTGTGCTTTTATTTCCATTCGCGGTCATGTGGACATACGCATGAGTAACACTCTGTGTGTGTGTGTGTGTGTGTGTGTGGAGTATGACTCATTAAACATTCTTCATAGTATCCCGGGTCTCCTATCTAGCTCCACATGCAAATACAGAGGCATTTTCTCTCCCTCATTCTCTCCCTTTCTCTCTCCCTCTATCTCTGCCTCTCTCTCCACCTCCACCTCCACCTCTCTCTTTTCCCCTCCTTCACTCCTGCTGCCCTTCTTTACCTTATTCACATACACACACACACACACACACACACACACACACACACACACACACACACACACACATCCATACACAGGAAACACACACACACACACACACACACACAAACATATACAAACACACATCCATACACAGAAAAGACACACACACACAAACACACATCCATACACAGAAAAGACCATTTATTTATATTTTATCTTGAGCATGTTGGTATGCCCTTGCTGAAGATGACCGTGTGTTTACGTTAGAGTGTGTGAACGCCAGCACGGCAGCCTCTCGCTCCCTTGCCTGAGCGAACCAGATTAGCGTGACACGCGTGATGGGTCAGCCCTCCGCGTTATAGGATTCGCTGGGTTCAAAGATCACACAAAGGTTGTGGACGGAGACGCGACTGGAGTTGCCATGGCAGCCAGAGTGCAGAGCATATCTTGTATGTTCCAGCTGCTCATTTGTCTGGTTTAGCCATTAATTACCCCTCCCCCCACACACACACACACACAAACCGCATGACATTTAGTTGGCACAGGTTCGATTCCCTAAATCGCTGTTGTGAGTCCGTATTGCTTTGGATCAAAGCGTCTACTAAATATCAGCCAACTTTAACTTTACAGTAATATTGTCCTGTAAGCACCGGCCAGGAGCCCCAACTAGGCTGTGCGGTGAGGAGAACTGCCTGGGACTGTTTCCTGATCCCAATCCAAGCGTCCCGTTCCGCCTGCTAGCCTGCCCTGGTGTTACTGACTCGAGCAAGGCCCCCACTCTGTGGTCCAGATTTTCACCTTGGCCTAGTTTTTCACCACAAATCACCCCTGAAACTGCGGAGGGGGAACTGAAAGTGATGTATGTGAGGTGTTTTTTTGTCTAATGCCTGCACGAGTGTGATGTTTGGTTTGACCGTTTGGGCGCTGGTGTCATAATGTAAACTGAAGAAGGTCAGAGTCAGGCCGATCTGTGTGCTGTGTACAATGGCAGCAGAGTCGGTCATAAAGACCTTTACTGGGCTAAAGATGCTGATGCCAAATGTGTGTGTGTGTGTGTGTGTGTGTGTCCTATCTAGCTCCACATGCAAATACAGTTAGAGGTATTTTCTCTCCCCTATTCTCTCCTTTCTCTCCCTCTATCTCTCCCTCTCTCTCCACCTTCCACCTCCACCTCTCTCTTTTCCCTTCCTTTCCTGCTGCCCTTCTTTATCCTTATTCACATACACACACACACACACACACACACACACACACACATCCATCCATACAGGAAAGGAAACACACACACACACACACACACACACACACACAAACAAACATATACAAACACACATCCATACACAGAAAAGACACACACACACACAAACACACATCCATACACAGAAAAAGACCATTTATTTATATATTTTATCTTGAGCATGTTGGTATGCCCTTGCTGAAGATGACCGTGTGTTTACGTTAGAGTGTGTGAACGCCAGCACGGCAGCCTCTCGCTCCCTTGCCTGAGCGAACCAGATTAGCGTGACACGCGTGATGGGTCAGCCCTCCGCGTTATAGGATTAACGCTGGGTTCAAAGATCACACAAAGGTTGTGGACGGAGACGCGACTGGAGTTGCCATGGCAGCCAGAGTGCAGAGCATATCTTGTATGTTCCAGCTGCTCATTTGTCTGGTTTAGCCATTAATTACCCCTCCCCACACACACACACACACAAACCGCATGACATTTTAGTTGGCTGGGTTCGATTCCCTAAATCGCTGTTGTGAGTCCGTATTGCTTTGGATCAAAGCGTCTACTAAATATCAGCCAACTTTAACTTTACAGTAATATTGTCCTGTAAGCACCGGCCAGGAGCCCCAACTAGGCTGTGCGGTGAGGAGAACTGCCTGGGACTGTTTCCTGATCCCAATCAAAGCGTCGTTCAGCCTGCTAGCCTGCCCTGGTGTTACTGACTTCGAGCAAGGCCCCCACTCTGTGGTCCAGATTTTCACCTTGGCCTAGTTTTCACCACAAATCACCCCTGAAACTGCGGAGGGGGAACTGAAAGTGATGTATGTGAGGTGTTTTTTTGTCTAATGCCTGCACGAGTGTGATGTTTGGTTTGACCGTTTGGGCGCTGGTGTCATAATGTAAACTGAAGAAGGTCAGAGTCAGGCCGATCTGTGTGCTGTGTACAATGGCAGCAGAGTCGGGTCATAAAGACCTTTACTGGGCTAAAGATGCTGATGCCAAATGTGTGTGTGTGTGTGTGTGTGTGTTTGGAGACAGGAGCACCAGTGTCAAGATGATGTATGCCGTCAATATGCTGTAAATCCCTTTCAATGAAAACGACTTGTAGGTGACTATGTAAATGTGAGCAGAGGGAAGACATATGCGATAGTTTATGTCAAGAGATTTATGCCAACACCATACATACTTACCAACTCACACACACACACGCACACACACACAAATCTCATCTGCGAGGGTGTCATTCTTCCATACAGTTATTGAAAAGATAAGAACTCTCCAAATAAGCATATTTCCACCTGTAACGGCTGGTGGTTGGATTAGTGTGTTATGTAAGGGATAATATAGACCACTAGTCATTCTTTACAAATAAATAAACAGGATGAATAGGATCCCTACATGCACCACAGCACAACCACTCGTTACAGGTTATTTCAGTTGCTTAAGCACAATTTTGAAAACGGGGTCTGTTTTCAAAACACTACACCCGGTTAACACAACACCACACTCAAGTAGCACTATTTTGTTGCCATATCACAAATACAACCATTATATAATCTGATTCTGTTTGAATCATTTACACAAGATTGTACTCAATACAAAATACATTTGCCAAAACACATTTTCTCACAGTATAGTGTAAGATTAACAAAGTTAGACCTGTACACAGAGTACGTTTTTTTCTGTCTACATTGTGAAATGAACACGAAATAACGCGAAAAAACGTGCCTGCCAAATGAATAAATGTAAATCACTCAATAGATATATTAATTTCCAAGCAAATGTTGCACAAACGTCTCCAGGTCTCCCTCTATCTCTATCTCTCCCTTCCTCACACTCTTCCTCTTTCTCCCAATCCAACATGGCCGTAGCCTGGCTACGATCTTCCAGGCTAATATTGCCTTCTATTTCTTCCAGAAAGACTCGGGAAACATTAAGGGTTAACAATATTTAATTGAAGGTTAATGACAGAGAACAATGATTAATCCTTAAGGGATTACAGCAACGTAGGAAGAATAATAAGATGATCATAAAAAGAATCTTTGGCATAGGCCCCGTCCTCTGTCCAGCTCCCGAAGCGTGGGGACCCTCACAGATCCTGCAGGATGGATACGGCAGGGGCGGAGCCTACCCCCTGGGCAGTTGGATGAGGCAAAACTGGTGGTGGTGATTGGTCAGAAGGATTGAATGAATGAGTGACGCAGCATTGAGTCTTTCTGGCAGAACTTATCACTGACGCTTCCATTTCTGTGGAAGACAAAGGCTCAGCTGTTGTCTTTTACAGTTTTTCTCAGTCGCTTTGGTGCTTTTCTCACATCACTATTAACATTTGCACAGCAGTTAGTGCAATTCTCAAAACAATTAGTGCAAACTGCAAAACCTAGTGGATGACCAGCAAAAAGCCGCGCCACTTGCTCAAAATGGATAGTCCATTCCTCAAAAAGCAGGTATTTATGTCAATGAAACTGTCAGTGTCATCAAAATGAGAAATCTTGACACCATCGTTTATGAACAAGATAGTCAAATGGCTTTGTCATGTTTTCATTATGACAGTTCTCTCAGTGTTTTCCAATGCAAAAAAAGGTCAGAACTTCGGTGACACTACCTGAACATGCTCAAGACAGCACTATACAGTACTTGTACAGCCATTTGAAAACTACAGTAAAGTTACACATTGCTGTAGTTAGGTGAGTAAGTGAGTACAAGACACTGAATCATTACACATTTTACTGTATGCTCTTTGCAATTCTACAGCATTGTGACAGAATTTGATAACTAGTTCAACAATTTTGTATGTAATGACTCAAGCAATGAAATGAAGACTATTAGTTTTATTGGGAACGACTATTCAGCATTCATAAGTATAGTTCATTTTGACTGACATGACATAAGCAAATGATAATGTTAAAAAACAGCAGAGAATTGTATGAAAGCAACTGATACATGTCAAAAAGTATTTGCAATTTGTTCAGAGGAAGGGAGAAAATTGCTACTATGATGTGCACAAATGACTAAATGTTGTGGAGGTTGAACTAATAGTTATGAGAATTTTAATTCTGATCTGAAAAAAGCACCAAAGCGACTGAGAAAAACTGTAAAGTGCTTTGGACAGGTTGTTGAGTTAACAGTTATGTAAAGTGTCTACACTTGGTGGTTGTGTTTGATTAGCTGGTTTATGGGTGTGGTATTTAGGAAGGCAGTGTCTGGAACTAGCAAGGATGAACCATCGTCTGAGATTTCATGTGAGAAATGTGTTTAGAGTTTTGTATATCACTGTGTGCAGAGTTTTGCAAAAAGTATGAGGCTGACAATGTGCTTATAGTTGTACAAGTGGCGTTTTGCTCCTTAGTGTAACATTTCGCTGACTGTGGAATGTGGAGTGTTTAAGCAATCAGAAAAAGAAACAAAACATGGCAAAAAATGCATAAAACAATATCATACATACAGTATCTCCAAAATATCTAAATATCACACGTTGCATAGCAACATACAGTATTACTTGCTGACTAATCAACAAGAAGAAAGACTAATGCAGACTAATTGTGGAAGAAAATTAAAGATGTGAATCATTTGTCAGTGTGGTATTCATTTTCTGTCATGTAATCATGAAGAAGTATTGGACCTCAGAACATTGGGAGGCCCATTCATTGAAATAGAACATTCCTCATTCCTAGGAGCCATGTAATAAAAAATATCTTGCGTTATGAATGGAGTGTGGGAGTATTTTTTTGGGTAGTGCAGATGAGCCCACAATGTGAGAGAGGGAGGGAGAGAGAGAGAGAGAGAGGGAGGGAGAGAGAGAGAGAGAGAGAGAGAGAGAGAGAGAGAGAGAGAGAGAGGCAGAGAGAGAGAGAAAGACTAATCAGATGATGAGGTCACAGAGGCCCAAAAAGCTGTCCGTGGAAATCCTATTAGCCCCCCTTATCCTATTAGCGGTATTAGCTGACTGACATTAGCGGCTCCACTCAAGCCATGATGGGTTAGTGTAAACACACAATGCCAGCGCGCACAATGCCACTTGCTCACGCGGAGACCCGGAATAGGTGACAGGACGGCCTCCTGGTCATCCTGATTGAATGTGACATGGAACAGATGAGGTCGTTCATTTCTTGCCTGGTGCCTGATACCATCAATGTTAAATTGCCAATGGCATAGGCAAACCCAAATGCACACTGTTACGGGCAGGCCAAGGCACAGCATCCAAACTAAGCTAAGCTTCGTGTCTAGGGTATATTGTATTCTTTTTAGCTGAAGCCTCGGTCCCCCGCATAGCGTTAAGCTAAAAACCCCAAAGCGTTACCTTACACACTGGCCCTCACGTGGTGTACAGGCGTGGAAGTAAGTCCTAGGTGAGTGGTTGCGAATGTGTGCGTGTCAGCATCGGCAGAGCTCCAGCGAGAGGTCACTTACCTGTGGCTCACGGGCAAACTCTCTTCAAAGGGGAAAAAACACAGGCCTTTCTCAAAGGCCTGAACTAATTGTGAGCCCAGGCCCCAGGACAGGTGTTCCATTTAGCCTAATTAGCCACAGGTAATGACATCACTGGAACCCCACCTGTAAGTCAGTGCTTGCCCTACCATGTGACCCTAACCTATCGTAACATACACATACACACACACACACACACACACACACACACACACACACACACACACACACACACACATACACAAACGCATTCAGAAAGGGACCACATTACATATAGTCCACACACCCAGAGGACAAAGATGGAACCTGAAGACTGAATCACCGCACTGCCTTGTACTCTAGTTCCCTTTGTAATATTGAGACACAGGAAACCAAGTGTGACAAATCTATTTTCATTTGACCCAATCTGGTGTGAACTCTGCCACAGAGAAAGAGTGAGATAGAGAGAGAGAGGTTGAGACAGAAACAGAGAGAGATAGATAGAGAGAGGGTGGGAGGGTGAGGGAGGAGAGAGAGGAGAGAGAGAGAGAGAGGGAGAGAGAGAGGGAGAGAGAGAGTGAGCCCTCCTGGCGGAGCTGTTTGTTTGTCGTCTTGTGGAAACACTGCCTGCCGGATTGTGAATGGAGTTCTGTCTGTGGTTCGGGTCCTATCTCCCCTGCTGCCCCCAGGCTGTTTTCCTAGCGCCCGCAAAATGACATGTCTCCTCTCTCATTTTTGTCCTCCCCCTGACAAAACTCATCCCCACCGCCATCATAACCCCAGCTCAAGAGCCTGGCTCTGTTTGGTGAAATAATACCCAGCCTGTAAAGACAGCTTTGTACTGCGACACGGCACTGTTAGCCATGTTCACGGCTGCCCTCTTCTCTCTCCTTTTCTCTCCCTCTCTCTCTCGCTCTCTCTCTCCGTCCTTCTCTCTGTCTCTTTCTGTCCCTCTGCTGTGGAGCTCAATGGAACGATTCTAGTATTGCTTTTATTGGATGATGGAGCAGGCTGGGCTGTAAATCATTGATGATGTTGATGTGATCTCCAATGGGCACAACGTGGCTCTACGTGTGTGTGTGTGTGTGTGTGTGTGTGTGTGTGTGTGTGTGTGTGCGCATGTGTGCGTGTGTCTACTTAGGCCCAGGGCGAGAAGAGGTAGTGTGTGATGAGGCTGTTGTGCCGTAAAAAAGAAAAGTGTTTTAGTACAAATGGAGCTTATGTACAGCACATGGCAAAGGCAACTATCATCTTCAGGTTGTAACATGTATGCTAGAATATGTCTGTGTGTTTAGATAGATAGATAGATAGATAGATAGATAGATAGATAGATAGATAGATAGATACTTTATTGATCCCCAAGGGGAAATTCAAGCAGTTTGTGTGTTTGGTTTGGAATGACAACAGAGAACTTAGGGGCGAAGGGAGGTACCTTTTTGGCTTGCTCAGTTAACCTGTGGTCGTGGTCTGTATTGTCTGTAATGTCTGTAATGTAATATTATTACTATAAACAAAGTATGCAAAGGTGTGTCTTCCTTTTCAAGGATTGTCTGTGTATGTATTTTGTGTGTGTGTGTGTGTGTGTGTGTGTGTGTGTGTGTGTGTGTGTGTGCTTGAGTGTGTTGGCCTCTGGTCTGGCCGTTGGCCACTGGGACAGAGAATCAGGGCCTAGACTCAGCATGAGGGGAAACTTCTATGCCCATCGCCTCAGATACCCATATCATGTTTTATAGCTACACACACACGCACACACACACACACACACACACACACACAAAAAACACAACACCACACACACACAGCACACACACACACACACACACACACACACACACACAGAGACAAACACACACACACACACATCTACAGTGTGTGTGTGTGTGTGTGTATAATCCCAGAATAATTAGGCCTGTGACAGTTATCGGAGCCATAACTCTTCCTCGCCATGGGAACAGCCGGCTCAGTTGTCAGGAGTGAGCAGAGTGGCTCTGCAGCTGTGAGCTGCTCCTGATGGACCTCCTCCTCTCCTCCTCTTCTGCTGCTTCTTTTCCTCTTCTCCTTCACTATTCTCTTCTTCCCTCCATCTCTTCTTCTCTTCTGTCCTCCTCTCCTCACACAGCCCACATTTTTTCCCTTTTCAGTGCTTCGGTCTTCTTCCCCTTAATTGTCGCAGGATGAGCACACACACACACACACACACACACACACACACACACACACACACACACACACAGCAGGCAGAGTTTTTATTTTGCTTTTTGACCCTTTTCTATCCTGTAAGGTGAGAAGTCACACTCATTTTCTGCATCTGTGGTTGGAGTGTGAGGGAGTGAAGAACAGATGAACTATGGGTGACTTTAGTCTGGACACCACGTTGGTTTCATGCTGATTTGCTGCAGTGTGTTTTTGCAAATTTCTCAAATCTCTGTGTGTTCCTGTGTGGTTGTGCAGCGGCCTTATCCATCCCCCCAGACAATATAGCAACCTTCTCCAATCTAGCGTCTCTGTTCTCTCTCTCTCTCTCTCCCCTCTCTCTCTTTCTCTCTGTCTGTTTTTCTCTGTTTGTCACACACACACGCACACACACACACACACACACACACACACACACACACACACACACAGACACACACACATCTTAGTGTAAATTTACTGAACTGCAGAGTAACCAGTTCACATATTCTTCGGCTTCCAGTGCTATCAGCCACAGTCTCCTATCATTATACTATATCATCCCAACCCCCCAAGTTGTCTTTGGTCCCCACTTTATGACTGCATTGATTTGTCTTCATTGTGTGTGCATCGTTATGTGTGAATGTGTGTGTGTATGTGTTTATGTTTGCTTGTGCACCTACAAGCTCTGTGGTAAGGAATGATTGAGAGAGAGAGCGAGAGAGAGCGATAGAGAGAGAGAGAGGGAGATAGAGCGAGAGAGAGCGATAGAGAGAGAGAGGGAGATAGAGTGAGAGAGAGAGATAGAGAGAGAGAGAGCGAGAGAGCATGTTAGTCCTTAGCTGGTTCCTGTTTTCACCTCTCCCCTCAGAGGTGCCTCTTTATTTCTTCCTTTCTTTTTCTTCTTTCTTTCTTTCTTTCTTTCTTTCTTTCTTTCTTTCTTTCTTTCTTTCTTTCCTTCTTTCTTTATGTTTCTCTTCCTTTTTTCTCTCTCTCTCTGCATTGTCTGTATGCTGTCATGAAGCACAATCCCTCACAATCCCCCCCCTGGTCCATTGGCCACTGGTTAAGGTCATTGTTTTGTGTTCCTCCCCGGTCAGACATGGCTCCTCCTATGCAGAGACATTTAGATTTATGCTATTTTAAAACACATTGTTCAGATACATTATTCAGGTACAAGTCATATGCATGCTGCTGTGCACCATGGCAAGAAAGTGAGGGAGACACAGAGAGAGGGAGAGAAAGAGAGAGGGAGGGAGCAAGAGAGAGCGAGAAAGAAAGAGAGGGAGAGGGAGGGAGTGAGAGTGAGAGAGAAAGAGAGGGAGACACAGAGAAAGAGAGCGAGAGAGAGAGAGAGAGAGAGAGGGGGAGGGAGCGAGAGAGAGAGTGAGAGAGGGAGAGGGAGTGAGAGAAAGTGAGAGCTGGGAGTGGACGGACGGGTCAGGGTGGCGCTGCTGGTTTCACCTCTCCCCCCTAAGCTCTAAGGCTTTGGCTGCTGAGGCAGCTCTGTGGCCACCACCACCACAGCCATCAGCACTCCGCCAGTGCCAGGGGCAGCAGCAGCAGCAGTCTTTAGGCCCCAGACACCCACTGCAGTGGCCCGGAGCGATGCTCATCCACCTACACAAGGTCCCGGCCCGGCCCATAATTAGAGTCTGCACAGTAAGCACTTTTGGGAGCCAGGGCATGCATGTGTGGAAAACAACAACAACAACAACAACAACAACAACAACAAGAAACGCCCAGGTCCATCCTGTTTGAATAAATCCATAGTTTGTTAAGCTCCATATGAGAAGTAGGCTTCAGTTTTGACTAAGCGTGCGTACACGTTCTATTGTTTCTTTACAGTCGTGAGGAACGGATGTTCTGCAGCCGTGAGTTGGGGCAGCCGTGGCCTACTGGTTAGCGTTTTGGACTTGTAACCGGAGGGTTGCCGGTTCGAACCCCGACTAGTAGGCACGGCTGAAGTGCCCTTGAGCAAGGCACCTGACCCCTCACTGCTCCCCGAGCGCCACTGTTGTTGCAGGCAGCTCACTGCGCCGGGATTAGTGTGTGCTTCACCTCACTGTGTGTTCACTGTGTGCTGTGTGTGTTTCGCTAATTCACGGATTGGGATAAATGCAGAGACCAAATTTCCCTCACGGGATCAAAAGAGTATATATACTTATACTTCTCCTGTGTGTGTCATTTTCCCAGCCGGGCTACACCGGGCGCAGAACCGAAGGGTTCCACTAGCGGAGCGTATGCTGCAACACTTAGCTTCCAATGTTACTGTACGTACACACCGCCGCCGAATTGAGCTTCCACAGAAACTCGGATCGCCCATTCAAGGACGCTTGTCAAAAAAGTACAGGGAAGCTTTGGACGCTTTGGCCGCTCTGACGTGACAGGATTCTACGTTCGATCATGTTCTATCTTAATACTTTATTTAAAGGCCATCTATTGTGATTGGTTGCTGGTCGTTGGTCGCTGAACTGCATCATAGCTCATTACCATAAAGTTGACTTACTTTTAACTTTCTGCTTGACGCTCAAGTCGCTCAAGACGCCCAAAACACGCCGCCGACGGATTTGCCGCTTCTTGCAGCTGAGAGAAGCCGGCTTCCATTGAAAAAGAACTTCCTGAATCTTTGGAAGCTGAAGTCGGCGGCGGTGTGTACGTATAGTGAGGTTCCACTAGAGGAGCGTACGCTGCAACACTTGCTTCAGCTTCCACTGTAAAGAGCCTATCACATTACACGAGGCATGTGCTATGAAATCAGGCTTGTGCAAAATTCCAGAATTGAATTGAAACTTCTTAAATTCCAATTAAATTCTTGAATTTCACTTGCATTTCAATTGAGGTAGCAAACAGGAAGCAGACTTGCAATTCGAATTGTGCACAACCCTGTATGAAATGCATTATAGTCAATGGCTTGCGCGCGCAACAACTGGTCTGCCGCTGCGCTCAGCAAAGCGTATTTTGTATTTTGCGCTGAGCCCAGCGGCAAGCACAATAAGAATCTTTTGGGACGTTACCTCAACCAAGAGCAAGCTAGCGGCGAGTGCAGCGCATACCGTGTACAATGTGATAGCCCCTTAAGGTTCCGCTAGCGGAGCGTATGCTGCAACACTTAGCTTCCACTGTAATCAATGGAACTGGCTACACCAGATGTGAGAAAACGAGACCAGTCCTCCGAAACTCTATTTACGTTTGGCGAACGGAACTCTTCAGTTGTGTGCTGGGGGGCACCCACAGGAGCTGGAAGGGGGGGGGGGGGGGGGGGCTGGTTGTGTGCTGTACACCAGATGTAATGGCTCTTAATGAGACACAGTGTTCTGTACATCACCTATGATCTTATTTTGTTATGTTTGGGTTTCATTATGTTTGGGCCCATTGAAGGGGATCTGTGGTCTCCGTCTCAAACAAGTCAGGCTACTAGCTATACGTGACTGTCTATTAGCCTATATGTAGGGATTGACTAATTTTGTCTCAGATATTCTTAATGCATAGTTGCATACACACACACACACACATACATCCACACACACACACACAGTCACACATCCGCACACACACACATACATCCACACACACACATATACACACACACACATACACACACACATACACACACACACACAACAAACACACACACACACACACACACACATACACAAGGTTGGATATCCATCTGAGGTAGTAACCTTTGAGCTCTCTGTAAACCTCTGTATATTTATTACACACACACTGGGATTGACTGGTACCGTAACTCTCAGTTGGCTGTGGTGCTGACTTGAAAACACACAGCTATGCTCTCCAAGGTCAGAAGTAGGAGTGTGTGTGTGTGTGTGGTATATATATATATATATATATATATATATATATATATATATATATATATATATATATATATATATATACATATATTAGGGCTGTCAATCGATTAAAAAAAAAAATCTAATTAATTACATACTCTAATGTACTCTAATCTAAATTAATCGCATATATAATTTTTGCTGTGAAAGTATTATAAATATTTAAATTCAAATGAATCATTGATTAATCAGCATTAGTGACATTAAAGTTCAAAAACTCTTTTATTATTATTTTCACTGTTCAAATAATTGCCATAATAATCTATGATATGACCTAATATGCTGAGGAAATAAATTAAAAAGTGCTTCGGGAAGAAGTGTTTTTCACATACCCTAGGGGACACAATGAAAATAAATGAACACTCCCCTCAATGTCAACACTTATTTCTTTACATGTGCGACTATAGAGTTGATGAACTCCGGTGATATGCAAATAAATTGCTGCAGACATTGCAGAGGACTGCCCGTTTTCTTCTCTCTCCTTCATTTTACAGTCTAATTTTTACTGATTAGAACGCAGGGGGCAAAAGGTCATAATGAATCGATTAATCCAAGACTATTTTTTTTTTAATCAGTTATTTTTTCTCAAATTAATTAATCGAAATTAATCAATTATTTTGACAGCCCTAATATATATAATATATATGAAGAGTTCAGATGCAAAACCCTCCAAATCCGTCTGACCACTTTTCTTTTAAATGAGCATTTAAAATCTGGCTCCTATAGGTTTTGCCTATAAATCGACATATTTCATACCAGGAAGATAGTGGTATTTAGTGGGTTTTGAAGTAAAATTATTTGATTAGCGTATACTATGTGTGGAGAGCATCCACTCTCCATCTTTATCTCATTTTTGACGTAGGTGGCATTTAGAGGGTTTTGCATCTGAACTCTTCATATATATATATATATATGTGTGTGTGTGTGTGTGTGTGTGTGTGTGTGTGTGTGTGTGTGGTGTGTGTGTGTGTGTGTGTGTGTGTGTGTGTGTGTGTGTGTGAGGGTTGCAGTGGGAGCACAGTGGGTGATCTTCAGCAGATCCTCTGTAACGGTGCCTGGATGGTGCGGTGCTCCCTGGTCGGCCCTGTCGTGTTGTAACCACCACTGGGGAAGAGCTTCCTGCTTATGGTTTGAGCCCAACCAGATGGAAAACAAGGCTTCGCATTCATCTCATCCTGCCCAGTGGCCTTTTCTGTCAGCAGACACACACACACACACACACACACACACACACACACACACACACACACACACACACACACACACACACACACACCACACACACACACACACACACGCATGCATGCACACACACACACACATACACACACACACACACACACACACACACACACACACACACACACACACACTTTCTCTCTTTTTTATCTCTTCCTGTATCTCACTCGCTCTTTCTCTCTCTCTCTCTCTCTCTCAGGCACACACATACCTTTTCAAGGGCAGCCTGACTGTTTCGTCATCACTGTGTGATCTAGTGAGGGCAGGGTATTGGCATTGATCGTTTTGGCTTGTTGTGTCTGAGTTTGCACAAAGCCACTTCTCAAGTGCAGCTATCAACTCTATCGTGCATGCGTGCACGTACACACACACACACACACACACACACACACACACACACACACACACACACACACACACACACACACACACACATACACACACTCACACACAACACACACACACACACACACACACACACACACACACACACACACACACACACATGCACACACACACCTGGTGTTGGGCCAGATCATGTGAAGCCTTCACCACACACACACACACACACACACACACACACACACACACACACACACCCACACACACACACACACACACACGCGCGCGCATACAGCAGGATGTGCCGCTGTGTCTCCCCAGGCTCATCCATTGTCTCGCAGCATCCTGATGGCAATTAGCTCTTCTGTCCCCCTTTAACATGACTCTTGGTCAAGCCACACATGGCTCTTAGTGGACTCTTACGCCGAGGTCATGGAAAATCCCTTCCAGGGCACAAGAGAGCTTTCTTACCCCCAGTACTGGAAAAACACTCACTGTCCCTCTTTGTCGATGAGGGGTGGTTAATTTTATGTGTGTGTGTGGGTGTGTTAATGTGGATGTGTGTGGGGGTGGGGGGTATTAAGTTGGGCATTTGCATGAGATGTTCTGTTGTGTTGTAATTAAATGAAATGCCAGAGGACGGTCGTATAGCATAATCAGCTTGTCTGTGTGGGCCGAGAAGGGGTTGTTTGTGGATGACAGTAAAAACACAGAAACAGCTTTTCTTCCTCCTTTTTTTAGCACAGTCCACACCCCCTCACCAATCCCCCCACCACCACCACCACTTCACCACCCCACCCCACCACACCCCAGGATCACGTTAGAATGACTCAGTTGGGACAGAGGACGGGAGGACAGAGTGGAGACGTGTCTAGGCTCTCGTCTGTCTCTCGTCACTCTCCCTTGCCGTCTCCAAAAACAATCTAAAAATGCCAGAGCCATTCTGGTCCTCGGCTAGTCAGCAGCTTCATGTCATTTCTGAAAAATGTCCAGAGAGAGAATAGAAATACTGAACAGTGGATGAGAGAGAATGATATGAAAGAGAGATAGAGAGAGAAAGAGAAAGTGAGAGAGAATGATATGAAAGAGTGAGAGAGAATGATATGAAAGAGAGAGAGAGAGAGAATGAAATGAAAGAGGGAAAAAGAGAAGCGAGAGAGTGAGAGAGAAGGTGCAGTGTAGACAAAGGGATGGGTCTTTTGTGGTGGTCTTGTCACTTCAACCACTTTCTCTATCTCTCTAACAGTGGTCATGTTACTCTCTCTCTCTCTCTCCAGATAAAAGCTCTCTGGATACTATAAAATCAGCTCCTCACCCCGAGCCACTCGGTGGTTGCACCAAAGAGTGTGTTTTTCACACCAGCTCACACAGACACAGCACACTCGTTCACACGTGCACTCAAATACACTGCGGAGCTGCAATTGCTCTTGCCTTTGGGACCATGTCGTGTTTGTGTTTGTTGTCTGTGAGTGTATTTATCGTCCGTCTGTTGGGCTCTCTCTTTCTCTGTGTGTCTTTGTGTGTTTGTGTGTATGTGTATGTGTGTCTTTGTGTGTTTGTGTGTATGTGTGTGTGTGTGTGTCCATTTGTGTGTGTGTATATGTGTGTGTGTGGCGTCCATTGCCACTGATCCTTTCTCTCCCAGCGTGGTGGCATTTGAGGTTTTGTGCTGGTTTGAGCCGGCACAAACACACACACACACACACACACACACACACACACCACACACACACCACAGACACACACACACACACACACACCGCACAAGCACACACACGCGCACGCACACACACACACACACACACACACACACACACACACACACACACACACACACACACACACACACACACAATGTGGCCTCATAAATGACAGAGGCGGGAAGGCCTGTAGTTAGTGTGTGCTGTGCGGCATAATTGTTCAGCCCAGGGGAGAGACCCAAAACAGTGACACAGAGTGGGAGAGCATGAGAGATGGAGAGAGAGACAGAGCGTGGGAGAGAGAGAGGGAGAGAAAGTAAGAGAGGGAGAGAGAGGAGACAAAATTGAAAAAGAAGAAAAAAAATGAAAAATGTGACCACAGTTTGCTGGAAATAATACACGGCTGGAATCTTTCTGGGAAGCCATGCCTTAGCGAGGCCAGGAGAGGAGGAGAGGATGAGGAGAGTAGAGGAGGAGGAGGAGTGGAGGAGGAGAAAAGGAAGGGGGGAGGATGAAGAGAGGAGAGGAAGAGGAGAAGAGGAGAGGAGTGGAGGAAGAGGAGGGGAAGGGAGAAAAGGAAAGAAAAGGAAGGGGGGAGGAGAGGAGAGCAGTGTAGGAGGAAGGGGGGAGGAGAGAGGGAAGGATGTGAATGATGAGAGCAGGAAGGCATGAGAAGAAGAACGGAAATGAGAGGAGAGCTGTTGTGATGCGGACGATGGACGGGGCATGGCGTGGCGCGGGCGTGCGCGGGCGCGGCGACGCGGACGCGACGGGACGGACGCGGACATGGCGGGCGGGCGCGGGTGTGATGGACGTGACATGGCGTGGGGTGTGATGTGATCTGGTGTGGTGTGATATTTGCTCCCCTCTGTTTCGGGGAGATCTGGATGTAGGAGACGGTACAGTGCTGGAGAGAGGAGAGATGGGAGGAGAAGAGAGGAGGAGTGGAGACATGAGGAGAAGAGAGGAGGAGTGGAGACATGAGAAAAGAGGAGGAGTGGAGACATGAGGAGAAGAGAGGAGGAGTGGAGACATGAGGAGAAGAGAGGAGGAGTGGAGACATGAGAAAAGAGGAGGAGTGGAGACATGAGGAGAAGAGAGGAGGAGTGGAGACATGAGGAGAAGGAGGAGTGGAGACATGAGGAGAAGAGAGGAGGAGAATAGTGTGGACGAGAGGAGAGCTGGAGTGAGGTGAAGTGATGGGAGTGTGTTTGGGAGCTGGGGGTGGGGGTATAGGCTGAGCAGCCACCGGGGGGGAGGCGAGGAGGGAGGAGCGTCTGTTTTGCATCTCTCCATGTCTTTTATAAACAGGGCCTCCACCTGCCACTCTCTCCAGTTTCACTTCAACTTATACACAAGCTGCCCTTTATGACTGGAAGTGTGTGTGTGTGTGTGTGTGTGTGTGTGTGTGTGTGTGTGTGTGTGTCGTCCAGTATGTGCCAGCTCCCACCTTCCCCTCAGTTGACAGACAGAGAGAGAGAGGGAGAGAGGGAAAGAGAGAGGGACATGGTGAGCAGTGGGGGTTGAGCGGTTGAGGGGCTTGATGTTTACTCCCGTAAATAAACCCAGACCTCACTCCACTGACATCCGCCTCTTCTGCAGACACTGACCCTGGCCCCGCATCCAGTTCCACTGTTTACATGAATATTAATCCAAACACACACACGTGTGTGTGTGTGTGTGTGTGTGTGTGTGTGTGTGTGTGTTTGGGAGTATTCCGGCTCCCACGCGTGTGTGTGTGTGTGTGTGCTTTTTATATATATATATTGCAGAAGCGCACAAGAGAACATGCTGTAACATTTTCAGAAGTGGGACATCACCACAGCAACAGGCTGCATGACACGTTCTAAACGCCACGCGTCCTACAGGATTAGCACATTGTTAGCGCCAATGCTAACGCTACATTTCTTCTCAGTGCGTCAATAGAGGACCGAGCTGGCCTATGAGCCATGCCCACCCGACACGCATTACTGCGC
>NC_063192.1:5083171-5088171 GCF_017589495.1 Alosa alosa | reverse complement strand
GTACAAGAGCGTGCATGAGCAAGCAACACACATGTACATTTATAAATGCAAACACATTCATACCCCTTGCATCACACACAGACACACACACACACACAAGCACATAAACAAGGTATATACACAAACAAAATGCAGACATATGCACACCAATGCATAGACTGTAAGTTTTGAACTAAAGCAAGTACACACTCAGGCACATATACAATATCCCCCCCCACACAAACACACACACACTAAGCATGTCAGCAGGTCAACAGTTCAGTAGGTGGGGCTTCCTAGCGAGACGGAGGAGAGGGGGAAGAGGAAACAGAAGAGAAAGAAAAGAAAAAGAAGAAGAAGAAATAACAGCAGAAGGAAAATTCTACCTTTTCTCTTCTGTTTTCTTCTTTGTCTGAACTATTAATGGCACATCATCTTTTGTTGATTTCAGTTGAGGAGTGTGTGTGTGTGTGTGTGTGTGTTTGTCCAACCACTGCGTAGTCACCGGTTACTCACTCTGTGTTTCAAATAAGTTGTTTGCTTTTGGTGTGTATGTGTGTGTGTGTACTTTATGTGTGTGTATGTGTGTGTTTGTGTGTGTGTGTGTACTTTATGTGTGTGTTTGTGTGTGAAGGGTGTAGATGTTTGTGTGTGAGGGCGTGTGTGTGTGTGTACTCTGATCACGCGCTGGTGCCGTGGTAGACTCCTGTGTGTGTTGGTTTGCGCTGGTGCAGTTGCAGGAGGGAGTGTGTGTGTGCTGATAAATATAGCAATCTGGCAGGCCTACATCCCCCAGCCCTGGTGACAGTGGGGAAGAGGGAGGTCAGGTGTCAACCAGAGGGAAATACTGATCGCAGTCACACACACACACACACACACACACACACACACACACACACATACTCTTGGACACACTCTCTCACACACATACACACACACACACACACACACATACGCACTCACACACACACACACACAGACACACACAAACACACACACACATTCTTACATACTCTTGGACACACACACTCTCACACATTCATACACACACGCCCCCGTACGCACTCACACACACGCACACACGCACACACACCATCCGTGTATCTGAGGCCTGGCCCGTGTGTGTTGGTGGCTGGCTGAGCGTGGGCGCCTCTGTCCCTGCTGCTCTGCTGCCCTTGCCAGGCTGCTTGCCAGTCATGTGAGTGTGATATGGGGGCGGTGGCTGAACTGGTTTCAGCTCTGCGGTAGGTAGGTAGGGTGGCAGGGGAGTAGCCACGAGTTGTCCCACAGGAAAGTTCTCACAGTGTTGTTTTATTAGGAATAAATGATCAAAGGGAGCATGAGACAGGAGGTGAAAAGAAGGATGGACAGAAGCAGAGAGAAGAAAAGGAAGGATGGTAGGGAGGACAGATGGTTAGAATGAGGGGTGGAGGTAGTGTAGTGGTGAAAGAGCTGTGCTAGCATGCAGTAGCCTGAAAAGTTGCGGGTTCAATACCCGGCTTCCACCGCCTTTAAGCGAGGCACTTAACCCCGAGTTGCTCCAGTGACAGTAGTCCTAGTACTATAATGGACATAAGTGGCTTTGGATAAAAAGCTAAATGCTAAATGAATAAATGTACCAGGATGTAGAAGACAAGGACAGAGAATGGCAGCACATCACCTGATGTTCCATTTACAGTAATGTTGCATAATGAGGCCAGGGAGCTTCATTAAAAGTCAATCAAAAGCCCTGCCAAAGATTTTACTGTTACATCAATTATCTGGGGCCGACTCCATAGTGTGAGAAGGTGTCCGAGGAGGAGGCTGAGGGTCAGGCAGCTGTGTTGGCACTTGGCAGTTAGCCATGTGCCGATGCCTGCGGCTGGTGAATGATATCCTATCTATGAGCTAGGTGTGAGGTTGAGGTCTGGAGATTAGCACTGGTTTTGCGTCTGTGACGGAAGATGTGATCTCTGAGGTGTGTAGTAAGGTGAGAGGGAATGAGAGACTAGTCTTACTGGAAGTTCTGTTGAGATTGTTGTGTTGGGTTATTGTGGTGGGACTAGTTTTACTGTAAGTCCTGTTGAGGTTGTGGTGTTGGGTTATTGTGTTGGGTTATTGTGGTGGGACTAGTCTTACTGTAAGTCCTGTTGAGATCGTGGTGTTGGGTTATTGTGGAGGCTGTGTGGCTAAGGCCTCCATTCCAGGCCAGTTGTTGATGTCTGTGCAACGCATGTCTCACTCTGATGATCCCTCACACTGCTCACTCATTTCTCAATGTTTGATTTCTCTCTCTATTTCTCTCTATCCTTCTCTCTTGTCTCCTTTCTTTTCTTTCATTTCTTTCTCTATTCATCCCTCTCTGTCTGTCCACTCTCCCCCTCTCACTCTTTCTCCCCATTGCTCCCCCACTCCACACCTCTGTCCCTATATTTTACTCCCTCTCACCATTCCTCCTATCTTTCTATCCCTCCCGCTCTCCCTTCTTTTTCTTTTTTCCCTCTCCCCATCCCTTCTCTCTCTCCTTCTCCCCCCCCCTCTCTGACCCCTGTCTCTCCCTCTCCCCCCTGTCTCTCCCCTCTCCCCCCCTGTCATCCCTCTCCCCATCCCTTCTCTCTCTCCTTCTCCCCCCCCCTCTCTGACCCCTGTCTCTCTCTCCTCTTCTTCCCTCTCTCTCCCTCTCTTCCCCCCTCTCTCTCTCTTCTTCCCCTCTCTCCCCCTCTCTCCCTTTCTCTCCCTCTCTCACCCCTGTCTCTCCCTCTCTCTCTTCCTCTCTCTTTCCCCTCTCTCCCCCTCTCCCTCCCTCCCTCCCTCTCTCTGCCCCTGGAGCCTGTTGCTCCACTCTGAGCAGCTGGAGCGGCTCCAGCCAATAGGAGAGCAGGCCTCTAATCGACCCATTCCTCTGGAGTGCTCTCTGGCCACGGCCGCTGTGTTTACTTAAGCCCGCTATCGGCTGACACGCACTGCCAACGGGGCGGAGCACGCTCACTCTGTGTGTGTGTGTGTGTGTGCTTGTTTGAAAGAGTGAAAGGTAGGGAGTGTTTTTAATGCCTGCTCTGGCCTGTCTCTCTCTCTTTCCCTCCCACACACACAAAAAACACACACACACACAAACACACACACACTTCCCACGCACTTCTGCATCCCCTCTCTACCTCCCTTTAGAAGGTCGGGCCTCCATGTGAAAGGGTGTGTGCATATATTTGTGTGTGTGTTTGTGTGCGTGCGTGCGTGCGTGCGTGTGTGTTTGTGCATCCGAGTGTGTGTTTGTGTGTGTGTGTGTGTGTGTGTGTGTGTGTGTGTGTGTGTGTGTGTGTGTGTGTGTGTGTGTGCAGTGTGATGCACTGTTGGAGCTGTGTGGTAGAAACCTGTAGGCCATAGATGGACTCGTGCGATAAAGAGCTGAATGACTTACTGAATGAAGTGTGTCCCCCTGGGCAAGGACTGATGCACAGACTGTGTATAGAGCGGGCTGTGATTACTACTTCATTTCACACACACACACACACACACACACACACACACACACACACACACACACACACTGCTGCGACAGAGGAATGAACCAAGCCCTAAACTCTAATTTGAGGGCTACTGCTGTTTGGCGTAGAATTTTGTAATGTAGTATGTGGGTGTGTTTGAATGTGTGGGTGTGTTTGAATGTGTGGGTGTGTTTGAATGTGTGGGTGTGTTTGAATGTGTGGGTGTGTGATATATCACTCAGTCTTTCTCTTTTTCTTTCTCCGACTCTCTCACCAAGTGCGTGTGTGACTGTATGTGTGTGTGTGTGTGTGTGTGTGTGTGTGTGTGTGTGTCCAGCTGTCCTTCAGATCCCTGTGGGGCAAGGGTGTTCCTGCCACAAGGCCACTCCTCTCCTCTCCACTCCTCTCCACTCCTCTCCTCTCCTCCTCTCCTCTCCTCTCTCCTCTTCTCTGTCTTCTCCTCCCTCCTCCCTCTCCTCTCTACTCCTCTCCTCTCCTCCTCCTCTCCTCTCTCCTCTCCTCTCCTGTCTTCTCCTCTCCTCTCTACTCCTCTCCTCTCCTCTCCTCTCCTCTCCTCTCTGCTCCTCTCCTCTCCTGTCTTCTCCTCTCCTCTCTACTCCTCTCCTGTCTTCTCCTCTCCTCTCCTCTCCTCTCTTCTCCTCTCCTCTCCTGTCTTCTCCTAGCCTGGTGGGCCATCCTATATCATTGAAATGTATAGTCTGGAATCGAACCATTTACCGCATTATCCAAAGGGGCGGGCAGAGAATTGTCTTCAAACTACTAGGCATGCAATAGGCCAGCGCCTTCTGACATATCCATTATCCGGTCGGCAAAGCGGCAAATACATCATTCTTGAAAGGAATGACTTAAGTGCATTGTGTTGCTCAATTTTCAAAGAAAAGCACAAGTCCAACTCCTCCAAAGTTGACGCCAACGCTGATTCAAACAACCGCTCTTTGTTCGCCATAGCCACCTTCCTTGTTGTTCACCGTTGCAGATCTGTCGTCATCCTGTTAAGCCCGCCTTAAGACTCTCTAACAAAATAGAGCGCTGTGATTGGATGACGTCCACGCCACCGCTAGGGTGCGTCTAGATTTCTAGGCTAGTCTTCTCCTCTCCTCTCCTCTCCTGTCTTCTCTTCTCTACTTCTCTCCTCTCCTCAACTCTCCTCTTCACTCCACTCCTCTCCTCTCCTCTCCTCTTAAATCATCTCTCCTGCTTTTCTTCTCTCTTCAATCCCATTTCAAATTCAGCAACAGACCGGTAAACCACTTCTACTGCCCACTTGTTCATACACATCCACAGTTTGTGTGTGTGTGTGTGTGTGTGTGTGTGTGTGTGTGTGTGTGTGTGTGTGCGCATGTGTGTGTGCCTCTGTGAAAACTGGCCAGCTTCTTAGTGAAGTTGTGTGATGGATGGTTGCTGACTATGCACATGTGATGAATGAGAGCCTGGTGAATACGCAGAAAAATGCAAAGTTACGGAAAAAGCTAATAACTGTCTTATAGTCTGTCCAAATGAGAGAGAGAGCAAAAAGAAAGAAAGAAAGAAAGAGAAAAA
>NC_063192.1:5045671-5075671 GCF_017589495.1 Alosa alosa | reverse complement strand
GTGTGTGTGTGGAGATGAGGAGTGGGGTGTGTGTGTGTTGGGTGTTGGAGCTGTGTGTGTGTGTGTGTGTGCCGTGAAGCATTCACACATGCTGATTTAAGGGCCCCTGACTGGTGTGGCCCCAGGACAGCCAGGCCCTGTCACCCTCTTGCCTTCCACAACGTGATGGAGTGTTGTTCTCTCTCTTTTTTTCTCTCTCTCTCTCTCTTTTTTTCTTTCCTTTCTTGTCCCACTCCTCTTTTTTCCTCATCGTTCTCCTCCTCTGCTTTTCTTTAGTCTGGTGAGTCGGGGGAAAGGCTGTGGAATTGGTCCAAGATGTAAATGTGGTTTCAATATCAAGGAAGGCAAAAGGTCCCCCAACTCTCTCTCTTTCTCTCTCTCTCTTTCTGTTTCTCTCTCTTTTCACCTTGTGAAGGGAGAGAGGTAGAAGAGAGGGGTGGGTGGTGACAGAGCCTGTGCCCAGTGTTGGAGCACTGGTGTGGGTAAGCCAGAAAATTTTACAGATATGAATCAAAGTCATAAGCACTTTGGCTCACTTAATTAAACCCAGACGAAGAAATTCGTAAATACATATAAAGATGTATTATAATCCAAAACAGATAGAGATTTAGTTTGAGATGGATTATGCGTAATTTAGGTATTCCAGGTTTGACAGGAAACATAATGTTGCTATGAATATAAATCTCCTCTCTACTGTTTGGAATTGTATAGTCCAGGCTACCTGTTGTCTGTAGCTCTAGGTCACAGATCCAGAAAAAGTCTGTAGCTCTAGGTGAAAGATCCAGAAAAGGTGTGTGACAACACAGACTAGATACTGAGTAGATCCTCACGTGGAGCTGCCAAACCCATCCACTGAGGCTCCCTCTCCTCTCTCCGTGGACTCTTGTGGTCAGGCTGATGAGCCAGAGCCGCGGGGAAACCACCACCACATCTCCCAGAGAGGAATAATTCCCTGACTAGCCACAATCAGGAGGTATCAGTGTCCAATCTGGCCCCCTCCAGAAATGAAAGGCTGACTGAAGTAGAAGCCGAGCTGTGAAGCTGCTGGTGTTTGGATACAATATACTGGTGTTGAGGTTGGTGTGGAGGTTACAGAAGGTTACCCCTCTCATTGCCTCCACTGCTCACTTAGACTTATATATATATATATATATATATATATATATATATAGGACTATATGTAGGACCTTTAAACATTCTACAGTGCGTACAAGTTTTAGTTTAAAAAATTAAAACTGACACCCAAAGTAGAAAATTAGCATGCTAGCCAGCTAGCTTAGAATAGCACTCACTCGAAATAGCACTCAAGAGGTGCTGAATCTCACATGTGCAAATCAGTGAAAGAATGTCATCATAGCAAGCAGATGTCATGGTGCATCCAAGACAACTGGAATTCTACACATACTGTAGTCCCGTTAAGGTTACCCAGATAAAGCCGCAGTCCCAGCCGCAGCCGGAGTCTCTAGCAGCTGTAGCGAGGCCTATGGCTGGGTTTGGCTAGGCATGCAGGGGGAAGACACACCACAGGAAGCCTGGAGCAAATCTAGCAGAGATACTAGCCATGGATGAGTTTGTGGAAGTCTGCAGTCCAACATTCAGACCACGTTATTGGATAATTATCATGGGACAAGAAATGATTAGCAAAGATGGCTATGACGAATGTGGAGAGAGAGAGAGAGAGAGAGAGAGAGAGAGACATCGAGGAGTAGGAGGAGGAGTGAGAGGGTTAATTTCACCAGCTGTGATCAGCCTATTTTTCATCTTTATCTCTCATGACTTTTTTCCCGCCCTTCTTTTGTCACGCCGGTGAAAGACGATGCCAACACACACCCACACACACACACTGCTGGTCTGGGCTTGTGTGAAACCGGTGCTGTAATAAAAAAAAGAAGAGAATAGAAAAAGAAATGAAACAGAAACACGAAGCAAAGCTTTGCACCATGGTGACACATTTAAAGCTTTCCCCATAATAATGAGATCTTATCTGCCATTGTGATTGAGTGGGGTTCAAATGTGTGTGTACATTTGTGTAAGTGTGTGTGTGTGTACACCTGTGGTTGGATATGTGCACATGTGTGTGTGAGTGTGTGTGTGTGTGTGTGTGTGTGTGTGGTGTGTGTGCGTGTGTGTATGTCTGTGTGTGGCGTGTGTGAAATGTGTGGCTGCAGCAGGGTATGACAAAGGTGCGGGCAGCTGCTGACAGCATATTGCACACACTGGAGGAGAGAGGCAAAAAGAGATACAGAGAGAGAGAGAGAAAAGAGAGAGAGAGAGAGAGAGAGAGAGAGAGAGAGAGAGAAAAGAGAGAGAGAGATAGAGAGATAGGAGCTGTGTTAATGGATTGACCCTGTACTGTTACCTTGTGCCGACACCGGAGTGGAGTGGAGTGGACCCCCAGCAATCTCAGTTTCACTCAGAGTCGCCTAATCTTTTCTCATTTTCACTCACTCATTCACTCACACACTCATTCACTCACACACTCACACACTCATTCACTCACACACTCACTCACTCCCTTCTGTTGTTGTGTCGGCTGTGGTGACACACTCTATCACTGTATCCCCTCACCTCTGTGTGTGTGTGTGTGTGTGTGTGTGTGTGTCTGTGCAGAATTCCATGAAGGTGATGTTCAAGTGTTTGTGGAAGAACTGTGAAAAGGTCCTCAGCACGTCCTCAGGGATCCAAAGGCACATTCGCACTGTCCACCTGGGGTAGGTCATCCGTCTGGCCTGTCCAATCAGGACACACTGTCTGGTCAACTGATTGTCTGTCCGTTTCAGTTATTTTATAGGAATATTTGAGATCATTTGTACAGAACAATATTCCCGTCTCCTCTTGTCCCATTCCATCTGTCTGTGTTTGTCTGATTATCGGTCACTTCTGTCCATGTCTACGCTGTGTTCTCTACGGCCCTGTCTTGTCCTGTTTTTCCCATCTTCCCACTATTTTCCCTTCAGTCCTGTTGTATTAACCGGAATGCTGATGGTCACTGGTCTCTGTGTCATGCTGCGTCCACCTGTTCCACTCTGTCCACCAGAGGGCCGCGTTCTGTAATGACCTAATCTGTCCTAGTCTGTGTTTTGAGGAGATGCTCATCAGCTGCTCTTTTCTGTCCAATCAAATTGCTATTTTTTCATTGGGTCCAGTTCTGTTATTGTGTTGCTGTTAGTTGTTGTGTGTGGTTGTGTGATCATGGATGATGTGACGTTCTGTTACCCACCAGGTTTTGCACGCCGTTTTCTCATCGGATCTCTTGCCTCATTTGTTCTGATCTGACCCGGTCCTGTCAAGTCTGCTGGCCCGGTTCTGTTGTCTTGGCCACAGATGAGTGCTCTGTCCAGACTCCAGACTGAGGCTTGGCTCTGGCTTCTGGAGTATTCTGTGTTCTCATTGATGAGGGTGTGGCTCGTTAGTGAAGTCTTGCAGAGCTGATCAAGCCAGCGCAAATGGGAGCAGGCAAGCTGGGGAGGCAAGCCCCTTTAGGGAGCTAGGGGGGACCAACTTCAAACATGCTGTAAATACATTGCAATAATTAGTGATAATTAAAAACACCGCTTGAAACTCTAACTCCCTCCAATTTGAGACACAACATGATTAGGTATGATATGCTGTGGGGGAGAGCTGAGCCAATTATATCCTGAGAACCCAGATTCTGCACAACTCAGCAATAAAATGCTGTTGCACTGGCACTTAAGTAGTCAAAAAACACAAGTTTTTGCTTGTTCTGTTATCTGATTGGCCTGACAACAAGCAAAGTTGGTAAGAACCTTATGAAGACCTGAGAAGACGGACATATTACATCGATTAGATTTATCCTTATCCTGCACCTGGGATGTGCACATTGATTGGCATTGGTTGAAGTGCGAAGCCTACAGATGTGACGTAACGCTGTCGTCCTTCCCTGAGCCGTTTGTGAGGCACGTGGAGCCGTTCCAGCGGGCAGGACTGGGCAGCACTCTCTAGGCGGGCAGGACTAGGCAGCCCTCTCTAAGCGGGCAGGACTGGGCGGTGAAGGGGCAGAGACAAGCGCATAAAAAACGCTAGATCACATTTTATGTGGCTGGTCCCCTGCAGTCTATTTACACACACACAGATTATGTAACTGTTGAAACTCTGTTCACTACAAGTCATGGTTAAGGGTAGGGTAGGGTTAGGGGCTAGGCTTAGGGGCTGGGGTTGGTTAAAATGATGTTGAATTAACAGTTGGAAAGACAGGCCGTGAATGTCAACAAACCACCAGTAACGTCTCCATGGGCAGACTGTCCAAATAAAGTGCTACCAAACATTTGGATGAGCGACGCAGGCGCAGGCACAGAGACAGACGCTCCTGTTGGTGCACCACTCTGACACACACAGAGACTGGAGAGAGCCAGGGCCCAGCTGGGTACCTCACAGCGCCCTCTTGTGGTCGGATGTGAGATGGACTGGAAATGTGGCCTCCAATCCACAAAAACAACATTGTGTCCAGGGACGGTCTGTCTAGTTTACACTAATAGACTGGAATTAAAAGGTTCACTGAAGGCATTTAGGGCACTGTGATTCCTCATCTGTTCTGATGCTCTGGATTGCTTGCAGACCAGTATAAAAGCATTCTTTTACTCTTTTTGCCTCAATGTGAGTAATATCGAACACACGCTAACAATAAGTGTGCACTGCAATAACTGGGAATTGTTTGCAATTGGCAATAATTACACAATTAAAATCATTCTTCTTCCTCTCTCTTTCTCTCTCTCTCTCTCTCTCTCTCCACACCCCCCCGGTCAGGCGGAACAGTGACTCAGACTACAGCGACGGCGAGGAAGACTTCTACTACACGGAGATCGAGGTTAACATGGACACACTGTCAGAGGGGCTGTCCAGCCTGACACCCACCTCCCCCACCACGGCCGGCCCACCCCCCATCTTCCCCCCACCAGTGACCTCTGACCTGCTGCTTCTGCCACGCTGCGACTCCGCCCACCACCACCAGGCCTTCCACACACCCCTCAGCCAATCGGCTCCCTCCGCACTCTGCCACATCCGCACTGACCACGCCTACCAGGTACAACAATGACCTTCCAGGGCAGTCTAGGGAATTGTGTCTTACAATATAAACTCAAAGTGGTGCCATGTGACCATGGCTGACCGCATCAGATGTGTGGTGCCACCTCTGTGTGTGTGTGTGGTTTGTGTTGCTCCGTGTCTTTGTCCCACTCCTGATGAGTCACCGTGAAGCTGGAGTTTTCTCTGACAGCTGACCGTGTAGGTGGTCTTATTTTATAGCTGTCTTCATGTCATAGGCCAACAATGTGTGCCCACATGCACAGGGAGACTAGCATGTTGATTAGTCCACCCCGCCTCTGAGTCATCAGATATATAAGTGTGTGAGTGTGTGTGTGGGGGTCATTTTATATGCGCCTGGAATCAGTTTCTATGGAAACCCCTGTGCAATCTGTGTTGATCTGCAAGTCCAGCCGCTGCACTGGACTTGTGTGGGTGAATGCATGTGAATGTGTGTGTGTGTGTGTATGTATCTGTGTGTGTGTGTGTGTGTGTGTGTGGGGGGGGTTATGTGTGTATGTGTATGCGGTGGGTGAGAGTGATTATGTGTGTGGGGGGAATGAGAGTGGTTATATACATAGGTGTGTGTGTGTGTGTGTGTGTGTGTGTGTGTGTGTGTGTGTGTGTGTGTGTGTGTGTGTGTATCTGTGTGTGGAGAGGGAGAGGGCAGTGTGTGTTTGTGGAGGCTGCTTCTCTCTCATTGTGTAACTTTGGGCAGTTGGAGAAGATAGAGCAACATTCTTTTAGGCAGAGACAGTGCAGTAATTCCAAGGCAGAATTCCAAGCCAGAATTCCGAGGCAAAATTCTAGGACAGAATTCTGAAACCAGGCTCTTTCCTCTGCTGCCAGTCCAGCACTCCTCTGCCTGAGTGACTCACCTACGCGCACCTGTGTTTTTCCAGGCCACTGCCCCTGTCAACATTCCCATTTCTTCCGAGACGATTGAGAGCGAGAATGGGATCAGTGTGTCCTGGCAGTCTCCCCCTGTCATTTTTAAAGGCTTACCGGTGAGCAGCCTGGCCAATCACCATCACCTTCACCATCACCAGAACTCCTCTTAACAGCCTCACCCCTCTACTCCATACTGCATACTCATCTATTCCATACTGTATATGCATCTACTCAATACTAAATACTCTGCATACTCATCTATTCCATACTGTATATGCATCTACTCAATACTAAATACTCTGCATACTGCTCTACTCTACATACTATTCCATGCCTCCCATACTCACCTTGTCCTTACTGCATATTACTCCTCTCCATACTGCACTATGTTCTTCTCAACACCCCCTTAGATTTTCCATATCATAAACTTTTCCTCTGCTTATCACATATAACTCACTCTTTCTTTCTCTCTCTCTATCACTCTCTCTCTCTTTCCTATAATCATGCCATGAGGCTTCACTATAATTTTCTAAATAACAGTGTTATTTGTCTAATATGCGGCAGACATATTAATATACCAGCTTGCACTGTTTACATGAATTGTCTTTTACTACTAAAATTCTAAAGTTCTGCAGTACTAAAGTTCATCTGTAGGCAGTGCTCTGGAACAGTGCCATGGAACAGAGCCGTTGCTGTGGGTTCTAGAGTCCCCTGCTTTGTGCTTGTGCTTCTCACATTGTTGCTTTTTGCTTTTGCATGACTTCCTGTTTCCTCCTCTCTACTTCTGCTCGCTAGCTTTTGGGTGAACCTGTCAGCTGCAGAACGCTGTGTGTGCGTGTTTGTGAGTATGTGTGTGTGTGTGTGTGTGTGTGTGTGTGTGTGTGTGTGTGTGTGCTTGTGCGTGCGTGTGTGCGTGTGTGTTTCTCCTCCTCTGCTGTTCAGTGGTACAGAAGCCCCAGATTCACCGGCACTGTGTAAGCGCGCTCAGCATAGTGTTACTGAACAGTCAAGCGAGCGTGCAGTTGCGAGAGTCTCTTCTGCTCTCAGAGTCTGAGGTGTAGCTGCCAAAAATGTGTCAGGAAGTATGAACAGAGTTTGAACTCCTCTCTACCCCGTTAGTGGTTTGGCCGCCATGCATGGCCGAGTCACCTTTACCCTTTGACCTCTGACCTGGTTTCTCTCTCTCTCTCTCCTCCCCCTCTCCCCTGCAGGGCCCGATGAGTCACATCCGCACTGTCAGCATCGGAGAGAAGAGGCAGCTGACCGCCGCTCACACCACCCTCAACAACAAGGCCCACCCCACCACCCCCACCCCCACCCCCAAACCGGCCTCTGGCACCAGGTACAGGAAGAGTGCGTGTGCGTGTGCGTGTGTGTGTGTGCGACTGCTTGTGTGTGTGTGGAGAGAGAGAGTGTGAGAGAAAGAGAGAGCGAGGGAGAGAGAGAGCGAAAGAGAGAGAGAGAGAGAGAGAGAGAGAGAGAGAGATTCTAGTTTCCGTGTTTATGTTTTCAGCCAGTTGTCATCCCGTGGTCCAATCAGGTGTCCTCCTGCTCACTCATGGTTCTTGACAACCCACCCCAGGAAGCCCCGCGGCGAGGCCAAGAAGTGCCGCAAGGTGTACGGCATGGAGAAGAGAGACCTGTGGTGCACGGCCTGCCGCTGGAAGAAAGCCTGCCAGCGCTTCATCGACTAAGCCCTGGTAAGAGACGCCACCCCTACGTGAGAGCTGGAGCCTGAGCCTGAGCCTGACCGATGCTTCTGCAGTCCAACCCGGTCCAGCCCAGTCCCAGTCCTTGGGTCCGGTTCTGGTTCCCCTCTCCGCAGCCTTTCCCCATCAGCAGGGGCTGGACACACTGCTGAGGTGAGGGCCCTAACTCTGGGACTGACTACTTTTTTCCCCCTTCCTCCACACCACCAGAGGGAGCTCCAACGCTCTAAACACCCTCAACCAGCAGAACACTGAAAATCAAATTTTATCTACTTCATACATAGAAAAAAAAAATGCTCAAAAATGTTTTCTTTTTTTAAAAGAGTTTTTTGACAAAACAAAGAACTGGCATATTTTGCATTATTGATAGTGTTGTTGGTGGACTTAAGCTGAATTTGTTTTTATTTCACCTTTCGAAAAGGAATTGAAAAGAAACAGCAAAGGAAGAAATATGTAACACACAAATCCTGATTCAGCAGTTTAAGATACTTGTTTATTGTTTTTTTTCTATGACTTTTATTTTGGTCTGTTTTCATTTGAAGACCGAGGTTGAAGATTTCCAGTTGTCTTTTTTTTTATCATTCTTGTGTAGCATTCTATAAACATGGCAGTCTTTACTGGTCAGAAAAAAAACAAGTAAGCTATGTTTTTGTTATCGGACTATTCATGCATTGATCTCCGCAACCTTCATTTGATCTTTGCAAAGATGACACAAGTCCCTGATTAGTGCTGAGTCTAGCACAGATCTGGTCCTGATCCAATACTGACCCGGTCCAAATCTGTCCGAGAATCGGCGTCTTCCGGAGGATTCCTCCTGATCAGCTGCACTAACTGTCACCATTTTTATCATGGACTCCCAGGAGAACCAAAGCCAAACCGGTGATCTTTGTCTAGTGCACAACCCCACCACTGATACACAGTGTCAGTAGGAGGCTTTCTTAGAATCCATTGCAGTTTGCCGGGAAGCAAATAAGACATGGTCATCATTATCAGATTGCTCAAACATAACCAGGAAATAAACATGCTCATTACAATCAGAAGCACCAAATAAAATCTTACATGTTTGAACAGATGCACACACACAAATATATAGAGTATATATATATATAAGGATATTTTTTTTCTTGTTTGTCTATGTACCTCTTTATCAATATGCACCTTGTTTTAGACAGATAGGCAGAGCTCCTTGAGTCGGACAGTTTTGAGTGTCCTCTTTAGCTGTAACTACATTGGATTTTGCAGCAGGCCCAGGAGTTTCACATACAAAGAATAGTATCCTTTTTGAGATGATTATATAAAGACACTTTTAGCATAGACCAATGTCTGCTCACTTTGATTCTTCTTTTTCTCTGCTTTTTTGGATTTTCTGTCTCACATGAAACAGGTTTCTGGTATTTTTTAGATAATCGTGTAGTTTTGTATTAAGAAAAAAACAAAAAGAAATCTATCAATCTACAGTATTACTACAGTCAATTATGCTTCAGCATCTCATTGCAGATAGAGCTATGATTAGCAAAGATTCCCTTATAGGATGCATGCCAAAGCAGGCGTAGATTCCAGACAGATGCTCTCTGGCTATTTGGATGTTGTCTTCTTCAGAAAATGCTAATTCAGATTAGAAGAACTGGAGACTAGAGTTTGGAATGTCCATTTTTTTGGATAGCCAAACTACAAGCCTACCGAAGCACAGGGGCTCAAGACTAAAGAGAAGGCGAAGAATTAAAACAGAATTGTAGTTGTGCACACAGTGAAAGACTGGGAGCATAAAATAAAGTGGGCAGACACCTGTCTTTTGGAACCTCTAGTTGCCAAATGCATTTTCATGAGAATTATAGTGTTCATTAGTCACCCTATCCTGTGAAGGGATTATTTGCTTCCCGTGAAACGCTTCCTCTGAATTGAACCATTTACACTCACAGTTTTTTTTTTTTGCTTGGAACGACAGATCACCGTTCCCTTAAATACTGTCTTGATTGTAGACACCTCTTTGAATGTAGTCTCTGCTGTATGTTGGCCTCTGCCAGTTCCTCTCTCTCTCCCTCTCTCTCTCTCTCTCTCCTCTCTCTCCTCCCTCTCGGCCTCTCTTGTCCACTGCGCTTTCCCTTTGAGTGAGTGCAGATTTGAGTGCCCGCCCTGCATGGTGACTCACACAAGACTGTTCACAGGCTCACACACACAATAGCAAGGGTCATCTCGCTCGCTCACAAGTGTGTACAGCGCTATTGGACTCCTCTTGCATGGACACACACCTCCTTTGAGCGGTCTCTAGGGCAACTATACAACCTACAGGAAGAGAACTAACTGGCCTAAATCCAGCCCAGACATCCAAGAGCCCTTTATACATACTCTACTGCCAGCAAATGGACAGGTTCAAATCAACACACCTGTCATTTACTATGGTATCATTAATTAAACAAGTTTGCATTCAAAGGCCTTTTATAACTACTGTATTAGTGATTGGCCAAGCCCATAAGCCCTAAACACCTTTATTAAAGATGCACTCCAGCCATTAATTAACCCTGGTAATGTCATTTTAGTTCCTAACACAGACATATTCATAAGTGCTTTTTAAAAAAAAAAAATCCCTTCATGAGCTAACTGTTCCGCCCCGGATGCATACAACTCTGCCTGGTTACCAAATCGGGTTGACAATGTCCTGAAATAGCTAACAATGCTGTGCTGTTGTAAGATAGTTAACTCTGACACATTAGCTTGCTTATCTTGGAAAGCTAAATGTGCCGATGTGTCCTCAGGAAAACTATTTTTCCAGGAATGATTCGGACAATTCCACCCCGCAGGTCAGGCCACGAGTTATTATTCTGAAACATCCACTAGTGTACTGCCCATCTGAACCAGAAAGACTCAGCTATGGTGTTTACTACTGTAGGTATTTCACCCATGTCTTTCGTAGGTATTTCACCCATGTTAACAAACCCCTAATGGACATGGACAAAGGTTCACAAGTAGATCTTGGCTGGAGTGGGTCTTTCAAAAGTGCATTAAGTAGCTATTTGCTTATTCAAGAGTACACTTGAATAAGTGTCAACAGTTATCCTTCAGATATATAGCATTGTTGTCTAGGTCCAGCAGCATTTATTTTTTCACAGCAAAACCCAGTGTCTATACTGGTGAGCTGGTGGCCATCGGTGCGGTTCTCTTCCTTGTCTGGGTCGGTGCTGACCCTCAGTTCAGAGGGGAGCTTAGTGTCTGTACTGGACAGAGTGAGGTTCTCTTTAAGGTCGTAATAGAAAAAAATAAAACATTCACTTCAAGTGCCAATGAGAAGAACATCACGAGGGAAAAGAAAAACAAAGCATTCATACATATAACACATGAAATCGAATTGCACTAACTTGTACTGCACAAAAGGCGTATTTTTTTTTTTTTTTTTTTTTTAATAATCAGAGCATTTTCTTTGTTTGTTTTTGAAGTTGAGAGTTGAGTTTATGGTCACAGGTTCACAACTGCCATGGGGTGCCAGAACAGAGGGCAAGGGACTGGGATGATTCCCTCAACCCCTGCTAAGCTATAAGCTGTGTGTGTGTGGGCGGTACTTTACGGCATTGAGCAGTCGTGACTCCTTCGTGTGGCCTATTCAGCATACTGTAGATAAGCAGTCTGAGTGTAAAACCCCTTTAGTGGCCGTTTGGTTGGTATCCAGGCTGCCGGTATCCTGAGGTTGTGTCACTGCCCTGCTCAATTGTAAAGTTGTGGATGATATAGAAAAAGAGATTAGGATTTCTGAACACACACACACACACACACACACACACACACACACACACACACACACACACACACACACACACACACACACACACACACACACTATCTATGTCTTACTGTAGATACTGTGCCTTTGGGAGATACTGCCCTGGTCACCTTTGCCTTAGCTTGCCATAATAGCAGTCATTCTTAGCTTAGCAATTTCCTCTAATAGTGCAGAGAGAAAATATTCTGGAAGGATCAGCCATTGGTGAAACATTCTAGAGCCTGAGATCTTTAATTCAAATTATTTGTTGTAAAATGGCTTCCAATGGAGCCCAGTTGGCTCCTACATTTGTGCCACCTGGTCCTATTGATGTTTTATGATAAAATGTACAACACTTTAATAGTGTATTGCTATCTTAAATATTTTATGTTGTGTTTTTATTTGGTATTTTTGGCTCTGAATTATTGTGTGAGGGGGGAGGTCAGAAGTTTTTAATATGCAGTGTCCTAATAGCTAATCATCTTTGTGGCAGATAGCAGCTGAGCTTGTTCCCATCCTATTTTTTCCCACAAACAAATTCATTGAGGTCACAGATTTCGAAAGTCTGGGCTATTCATGATAAGAATCTAAAAACTTGATAAGTGAGAGAAGATAGATGACAAACTAATAATATTTCTCTCTCAAAATGTATCATATGAGCGGTCTTGCACATTTTCAATGTATGTAAGGTAGGAACAGATGTTATTAGTGTGGGCTGGGAATACCGTACATAAACCAATGACAGACCAGAATTATACCCTACATCCCTAAACTAAAGCCAGTCAGATTCTTACTGGCCCACCTCTGGCCAATCAAAGGAACTCGTTGCTGTGTCTAGCAACTGACTAATGTGTGTCCATAGCCTCAAACATTTTTGAGAAGCAGAGCTTATTATCCAGTCTTATGTTTTGAATTGCACTAAAAGAAACAGAACATGCCTAAATATGACAAAAAGAATGGAAACAGGTCATATTTTTAAGTTCACTGGTTCTTGTCTGACAAAGAGAGACTCCTGTCAGAATGAGTTGTCAGGCAGTGACACAACTCTATGGATACTGTGCATCAATGTCAGGGTTTTCCTGGACACTATACAAAGGAAACCATTGAGAGCTGTTTCAGTTTCATTTTTGTCATAATTTTGTAATATGATATGGAAGCATTTTTGTTTTTGAGGAGATACAATTGTTAAATTTTTTAATGATTGAAAAGCTATAGTTGAAGAAACATGTAAATATATGTTGTATATTGTGGGTTACATGGCAAAGGGGAGATTAAAGAAAAAAAAAAGCAAAACAAAACAAACATTGAATGTAAAATCTACAAAAAGATATGCCTGTTCTATGTTTTGTTTCTTTTGTATAATTCTTGCCTCACCTATGGTGATCATCTTAGCCCGTTCTGACTTCCCTCTCTACTGTTAAACTATCAGCAGTTTTAACCAACAGCAGTGTTCTTGCATTTCTCTCAGTGAAGTAACACACTTCCAGTGTACTCCAGAATTAATTCAAGACTTGCTTTTTCTTTCGCTCTGTCTTTCTCTCCTCCTTTTCTCCTTTGCTCCAAATATTGATTTAAGTTAGAATGAATGTTTGGTTGTGTGTGTGTGTGTGTGTTTCTGTGTGTCTGTGTGTATGTGTATGAGTAAGCAAAATAAATGTAATAAATGTCAGACTTTTAAGATTTATTTTGCTTGTTTTCTTTTTTGAGGTTTTCATTTTATTGTTTTTAGGCGAGAGAAATTGTTGTGTACATTCCGATCTGCAACTACGCCATTGTCCCCCTTTTATGTTGTGTCCTCTGTCTATGTCTTTGTTTATACACAGTATATGTGTGTCCTCTCTCAATGTCTTGGTTTATACTAAGTGTTTGTGTGTGTGTGAGTGTGTGTCCATGTCTTGTGTTATTCTCAGTGTGTGTGTGTGTGTATTCTGTCTATGTCTTGGGTTATTCTCAGTGTGTTTGTGTGTGTGTGTGTGTATTCTGTCAATGTTTTGGGTTATACTAAGTGTGTGTGTGTGTGTGTGTGTGTGTGTGTTCTACCCATGTTTTGGGTTATACTGTGTGTGTCTCTGCTCCCTTCCACTGTGTCACTATCCATGACCTTACCCAGTGCATTAAGCTAAAGACCCAAGAAATGTGTAGAAATGTGTATGTCTTTATTTCTCTTTTTCTTTCTTTCTTTCATTCTTTCTTTCTGCCAGTCTTGTCTTTCTTACTTTCTTTCTGTCTGTCACTCCTCATTTGGATGATTATCTCTTTGTCAAAGACAAAAAATAGAGTGTATGTTTTTTTTTTTTTTTTTTTTGCTGTTAGCTCAACAGAGCAAAAATGTTTTGAATGCTTCCAGTGACTTTTTGATCAGCTCTGTGATCAAAAAACACTCTTATTTTCTTAACCTGCTCTCATTCTGGAAAGGCTATTTTTGTCCTGTTTTCATAGTTCCTGGCTAAACAATTTGTTTTCATCACATCTGCTTTAACTGATTTTTGTTTTTCTGAGATGGTTTTTGTTGACATTCTTCTTATTTTGCATGTCCACTTCTGTACTGTGTTGCCTGATAGGAACCTTGTTTGTGAATTGAGAGCGTTCACTGTAGTGTGTAAGGACAGTGTGGGAGGGTTGAGCGATGGGCGTGTGAGCGTGTGTTTGCGATTGCAGTTATGTAATGTTCTGATGCCTACAATGTGACGAGAGATGACAATAAATGTGGATCACACAGCCTCCCTGGACGGGTCTTTGACTGCTTGAGTTCCAGCTAAGCTTTCATCAGCTTTGCTAATTGTCTGTTTTATATGCACTGGTACGCCCTCTAGTGGTATGTAGGTAACATGCTTCCAAGTGCAGTTACATCCTATGAAGTGCAGGAATTTTATCATTTGTAGAAAAGATAATAAAATAGATTTGACATTCTGCCACGTAGACTCTGACGAAGACGTGGCAGAACATCGAAACGTTAGTCCCTTATGTTGGCACATTAAAATAAACATCTGAAGTTTAAACATCTGTGTTGCTCTGGTAAAACTCCTCTCTCTCGCTACAATTAGTCCTCTCACGTTGACACACCAGATAGTTATTTACAGAAGTGCGGAGGAACAACTGTTTTTCTACATAATAAAATAGATATTAGATCAATCCTTATTTATTATATCTATAGATTAAATCAAAATAAATGCAAATATTATTACAAGAAGAGCTACATTAGGGTAAGCATATGTTGTAGAGCCAGTTTACATCTACATAATATCTACTAAGGTCACTTAGTACACTTACATAAACAGGAAGAAGAAACAAACCAACACCACCATGTTGAGTACTTTATCAGCAGCACTTCCCAAATTTATTGAAACTGATTGGTTTTTGCGTATAATAATCAAGCTATTTCCACAAAACATGTAGTCAAAAAGGCTCCAAAAAGCGCATTCTAGGCCCTGTAGTCTTGGTCTCTTGTGACCAGAGTTTGTGAGTTCTCAAAACAATCACACACAGGACTTCAGCATGAAGCTCTTGTCTTCTCCCACAAAGATCATGAAAAAAACAAAAAAACTAGAGGGATATTCTTCCTCCTTGATTGTTTGATATTCAACACTTCATTTACGAAACACAGGTTTAGAGCAATGAACAAAAAAATGTCATATTCAAATGGTATCCCCAACAAAACAACAGTTTCAAGTGCAATCCTTCATGGACAGAAATACAACTCAAAACTTGTTGGAAAAAATAAATAATGTATTAATCTAATATATCATTACGGATTTATATATAGATTTATATATATATATGGAGGTATACACACTGCACTCGTTGTAAAGATCCAACCCAAAAGCTATATGCAAGAATGTGAAACCGTTATGTGTTATAATTTTTTTTCCTTCTAAGTATGACCATGACTATGGCTTCAGTTGTAGAATATATTCAAATATTCTTGTACAAGTCTGAAATCTCTTTCAGGAAATGATGGTTGAAAGATACTACTAATAATTGTAATTGTTCTTCCTTGTGTGGTTCCAGTTTTGCAGTTCAGTCAAAATGGGCCTCTAAAAAGCAGACTCTTACACAGCTTTGGTATGACAGACAGGGATTCAGGCGTGCAACGGTGAGAAGGGAAAGCAGGTCTGACACAAATAATAATTATAATAATAATAACAACAATAATAATAATAAAAAAAAAACATACAAAACAATACAAACAACCATTTACATCCCACTGCTTCAAATACACGTGATTAGTTCATAGTTAAAACAACAGGCTTTTCCCTCGTGATTTTATAGATGGCAACAATATACATACAAACAAAAAGCAAAATTGCCTTCTGGGTCAAGACATGTTTCTCACATCTCCTCAGAGTATGCAGTACACAAACACACACAAACACACACACTCACGCAGACACACACTCACGCAGACACACACACACACACACACACACATTAAGGTCAAATACATTGAGGCACATAGGAGGGCAGTGGATTTAAACGGCAGGGGTTTTCCTGATTATTCTTTTTTTGTTGTTTCCACTCGCTTCAACAATCCTGTTTATCATGAACGGGAGATGCAGGAATGTACACACCTCATGTACAGATCAACTAATAAAGCACCACTAGAGAAGCCAATACTGTCTTTTTCCCCCAAACAGTATGCAGCCTCAAAAACCCAATTGGTCCTTATATATAAAAAAAACAACTTTATACAAATTCAGCTGAACTTTCTCCAAATGTACCAAGTGATTTCTCCGTATTTTTATTTTTTGTATCAGATTCCAATATTTTTTATTTTTTTGCTAAAGGATTAAAAGGATGGTTTAAAATTTACCTAGAAATGGAAGATGCTGTCACTGTCTGGAGAGCATTATGTGTGTGTGTGTGTGTGTGTGTGTGGGGGTCACGCATGAACATGGTGGTTGGCGGTGAGTGACCTCACACATCATCAGCTGGACTTCATCATCTTCCATGGGTCCAAACATGCACACACCTCTCCCGACTGAAAAAGCGTGTCGGTCTCATTTACAGTAGAGCGTACACCATGGAAACTCATCTCCCAGGGCAACAGAGTTAAAGCGGCTTGCTCTGAAGCCGCCTTGCTCTGACAATGGATCTTTTCGAGAGCTTCCTCATAAGACCAAAACATCAAATATGTGCATTCCCAAACGATAAGAACAAAAGAAAGTGAAACCCAAACAAATCCCAACAAACAAACAAATCCAAACAAACAAACAAAAAAATCACAATGAATTCAAAGCGTTGCACCTGCACACCAACTACTGAAACAAAAGCACTTCATGTATACAATGTATACTTGATTATTTTTTGGTATAATATTCATTACTTAGTGTATGTTAGTAAATATAGAAGCATGTGCTATTTATACACCTTTCCAACAACATCTAACCAGTAAGTTAGCTGGACAAACTTCTTGTACTCTTTCTCTGTAAAATGAAAATACAGTTAGTAAAAACCAACCAAAAAAGCAGGAAACTGGCACAATAGAAATGTTTTTGAGACGCCGCATGGCTTGCTGTCCACAACAAGGCAAAGTAGAAAAGTCTTTTTCCCCTTAATACAAGACGAAAGATATTAAAATTAAACACACCAGAATGAAGCTTAGCATCCAGCACTTAGAAATAATAGTAGTAATAATAATAATAATAATAATAACATTAACATTGATAATAAGATAATAAAAGATTTGTTAATTATAGTAAGACAAGAATCAATTTCATTCCCATCATCAAATATCTTGGCACAAACATTTAAACAATTTCAAAATGGAAAATAGAGGGACACCACATGCATGCTCCTGCATCCACCTACCCACACACACACACTTACATACACACACACATTCACACACTGCAACACACTCACATTCTGGCTCGTTCCTTGTGCCTGGGCGCATGGTAGCAGGTGAGGGGAATGTCTAAATCGAACAGTAATTCCACAATAAAAACTTTGTTTTTTAAATAAATAAGCTTTTCAACAAAATAAACAATTAGAAAAAAGAAAACAAACATCAACCAACACAGGCCACCTCCTGCAAGTACGCTCTGGAGGGAGCAAGCGGGATGGGTTTTTATATAACATCTTTCTTTTTTTTTAACCAAATGAAGTCAGAGTTAGAAAACACAGGAGCGTTGGGATGGGAGAGACGAGGTCCATTGAGTAAGAAAAGTGGATGCACATCTGCACATCTCCGCCTTTTTAAATACCACATATTCAACATGTCGGAGCACAGCCTCCCACCCTTCCCTGTCACAGGACAGAGCTTCCAAGAGTCCACTGGCCTGGAGATCAGTCCATTAGGGTCGAAAAAACTCTAAATGGAAGTGTGTGTGTGTGTGTGTGTGTACAGTGTGTGTGTGTGTGTTTGTGTGTGTGTGTGAAAGGGATATAAATAAAGAGAGAGAAAGGGGGTTGGGGGTGAGAGGCAATCTCTACTGCACTTAATTCAGGGTAAACAAGGAAAAGGGAGGAGTTTTTATTTACAAGTCAAAGAGCATGGCTTGCATGGGCATAACGTTACTGCAGGAGTCTAACCTCCTCAGTTTAACATTCAAAAGAGTTTCACTCACACACACATGCACACACTCACAACAAGAAACAATTCTGCTGGACATCTACCCATTGAATAAAGGGAGGGGCAGAATCTCCATGCAAGGATATAATGCAGGTACTTTTGTTTCTTCACACACACACACACACACACACACACACACACACACACACACACACAGATAAGATAGCTCTCTCTCTCTCTTTCTGTGGAAAACTGGAGTGATGCGTTCTTGCATACTGCATAGTGTTCTCACCCCCCTCCTGCCCCCGCCTCATTGTCATGTGGTTTTCATATGTCTACTGTATGTACATGAGGCCCAAGACCACCACCGTGGGGCCAGTCATCATGGCGGTCAACCCAAGGTGAGCTGATGTCTGTACATGGCAAAAATTGAAAATAAAAATAAAAAATCTCAGCACAAATACTCAAAAGCTAACAGTCAGAAGGACCCGGGCATCCATAAAGGTAGGTGCGGTCACGATAATGTTGATTTCTTCAATGGGAATTCAAATGTAAACCACTGGATCAGGAAGTTGAAAGAGAGAGAGGAGGGAAGGAGGGAGGGAGGAAGTGAGGGAGAGAGTTGATTGAGAAGGAAGGGTGGAGTGGGAAATCTTGATGTCTCTTAAAGTGCAAGTCTAGCAGTGTGTCTGCAGAAGGAAAAAGCATGTGCTTCGCCACCGTCTGATGGATGCCAGACATCAGCGGCTTTGCAATAGATAACGTCCCCCATCCCCACCCAACTCCACCCGAGCGCTCCAAAAGCAGACAGACACCCGCATCGCAAGGAGCGGAAAAATCCCACTAGCAGATAGCTTTTCCACTGTAACTTCATGACCCGTCAAAAAGCATCATATCGCCACGGCGATGGCTGTCAGGGAAGTAGTGGCTATCGGGAGCCTTAGACAAAAATCTCTCTCTGCGTGAAAAAGAAATATACAAAATGAGACGAAGAAAAACAAACGAAAACATCAACACAGAACCCTCGACTGGTCCTCAGAAGACTCAGGCGCATGAAAGCAAGAGTGTCCATCTCCCATCCAGCCAGCCGCACCGTCCACTCTCGCAAACGCTCTACACACACACACACACACACGTGTGTATAGAGCTCAAACTGCCCCTTTAGCTGACACCGACCTATAGGTGAGGGACAGGTGTGTAAGAACAATGTTGTCACGTCACGCGTGTTAGTGCTGGTGGTGGTGGTCTCGCTTAAAGCCAGCTAACACACACACACACACGCGCACACACACACACTGTGTGCATGTGTGTGTGTGTGTGAGCAGGCGCATGCATGTGTGTATGTGGGCGTGTGCATGCGTGTGTGTTTGTCTGTGTGTGTATTTGTGTGCGTGTGTGCATGTGTGTGTGTGGGCGTGTGCATGCGTGTGTGTTTGTCTGTGTGTGTATTTGTGTGCGTGTGTGCATGTGTGTGTGTGGGTGTGTGTGTGTGTGTGTGTGTGTGTGTGTGTGTGTGTGTGTGTGTGTGTGTGTGTGTGTGTGTGTGAGCAGGCGCATGCATGTGTGTATGTGGGCGTGTGCATGCGTGTGTGTTTGTGTGTGTGTGTGTGTGTGTGTGAGCAGGCGCATGCATGTGTGTATGTGGGCGTGTGCATGCGTGTGTGTTTGTCTGTGTGTGTATTTGTGTGCGTGTGTGCATGTGTGTGTGTGTGTGTTTTGTGTGTGTGTGTGTGTGTGTGTGTGTGTGTGTGTGTGTGTGTGTTTTTGTGTGTGTGTGTGTGTGTGTGTGAGCAGGCGCATGCATGTGTGTATGTGGGCGTGTGCATGCGTGTGTGTTTGTCTGTGTGTGTATTTGTGTGCGTGTGTGCATGTGTGTGTGTGGGTGTGTGTGTGTATGCGTGTGTGTGCACGCGTGTGCTCATGTGTGTGTGTATGTGTGGAGAAGAAGTCCTCTCCTCATAACAGATGTCAGGGTGTATGCTTTCATGTCTGCGTATGGCCGTAAAATAGTTACAGGCTTAGAAAGTTAACACATGGTAGTGGAGATTATTGCACCGCGTACTGTATAGTGGAGCAGCACTGACCGCATCGTGAGTGACCACATGAAGAGAAGCAATTAAATTGGCCCCGGGCTGGCGCTGTATAATGTGGCCGTGTCTGGTGGTACACTAGGCCACAAGTGGCTGATTTGCAGTGCAGCGACACAGCACAGCATTCTGCAGTACTGAGGGAGGATTTACACATGGCCACCGAGACAGTATGTTCACACTGTGGTTTTACGTCTACCTCATATCTATTCCGTGTTCATTTGGGTGTTGTTGTGATTTATGTGAATGAAATAGAATAGAATATAAATTGAATGTGATCTATCTATCTATCTATCTATCTATCTATCTATCTAACTAGTTTATTTTCTAAAACAATGTTAGAATTACTACAGACAGGTATAGAATTACAAAGAATGATGTAATGACAGCCTTGATGATAATGTGTCTCACTGCACTGCAGATTCTTATTAGTTTGTGAAACCAGTGGAACACCTGAAACAATGAATCCAGATGAATGAAATCTGTATTAAAAATGGACATTTTCAGTGTTTCTTCACTTACATAACCAATATGGGAGTTTGGCTTTTTAGCAAAACTACAAATGTGCACCTTTACGTAACATATGTTCAGTACTTGCTGTGCTCTGCTCACAGAAAATGCTGAAGTACGGTGTGGAATAATTATGTTTATGAGAGCAAGTTGCAGCATGAGTGACAGTGCTGAGAAAGACTCCAGCTCAGTTACAGATACACATTCATTAGCCAGATGACTGGTCAAAGCTCTGGGCTTGATTGATCAGCCTGAAAATAACTTGGCTAATGGCTGACTGTTCCCTGACCCTGACATCAGTGTTGAGAGAGTATGTGTTGATCTGCCAGACCAGGGCCATGTCCAGGCCTGATCGGGGTCAGAGATGGCTGCTATATGGGTGTAAACATGGGTTTGCTTTCTCTTGCATGTCAGTCAGACTATGGCATGATTGATGAGATAGCTAAGTGGGATACCACAGGCCGAACAGAATGAGGTCAAGCCATTGGGTGAGTTCATGCTCTTTGACACTGCACAATGAGCTCAGTGTGGTCAGACATGACAACGACCTGCTGTTTGTTCTTGCTGTATCTCCCCTCTTCTCTCTCTCTCTCTCGCTCTCTCTCTCTCTTTATTTCAGTGTTATCCTCAATTTTAATCTGAATTCAATATGGGGAAATGCAAAACTCTCCCACTTCATGAAACCGACTCCCTTAGTCACTTTTCACAGCTGTTACACCCAGTGGCCTCTAACTGACCCTTTTGTCTAAAAACTGCCTCTAGCAATCTCCGCCCGTTCTCACTGTGAAACCTTGTGTAACTACCTAATCAAGTTCCTCTCTGTAATGTTTAACCTCCCTTGGTGCAGTTGACTGGACATGTACACAGTGATTTGGACTGACAAAATACATAGTGTGCATACTGCTCAGATAGCATGCTTTTTGAATCAATATTACCACAGGAGTGACTCAGTCTTTGAAAGGAAGCCTAGAACATCTAAGGATGGGTTCGGCTTCTCAGAAACTGTAAATCACAACTGTAAATGTAAATAAATGGCTGTGTAGTGGTGGTGATGGAGGTGGTGGAGCTCAGTGCTGCCCCCCTATGGACTCACCAGGGTGTGGCGCTTCATGTGCTCACGGCGGGTGAACTTCTTGCCGCAGATGTCGCAGGGGTAGGGCCTCTCGCCCGTGTGCGAGCGCATGTGGCGCTTCAGGATGCACTGGTGCATGGCCGAGAAGCTGCAGTAGGGACACTTGAACTTCTTCCTGATCACCGTGAAGTCGTTCACTGCAGAGGAACAGTGGGGGAGGGAGGGAGAGAGAGAGACGATACAGTACATAGGTGAGATTGGAGCGGTCAGATATGGCCAATGTCTTCAAAAACTTGTAGTCTGCAGGTAGTAGTGGTCATCTTATGTGTGGCCAAAGATCTGGCCCTGGTCTGGGTCAAATGTAATCTAAAGTTATGTGTATGTGTAGTGTTCTATGAGTGTGTGTGTGTGTGTGACTGACTATCATTATATGATAAATGACACCAACAACCAAGCCAAAATAGAAAAGAGAAAAAAAACGTTTTTTCAGCATATATATGTTGAGGATTTCCTGTAACCTATGTCTCCTGGTACTAAATGGTAGTGTGCTGCACAGTTTGCTGTTTCCCCTAGACCTAGCACAAGTCCCAACACAGCATAGCATAGCACATCAGAGCACAGCCCGGCACAGCACAGACGGCTGGTTAATTCTGCTTTCTCCATTTCATTCCTGCTGGCATGTTTCACTCAATCAGAGCCCAAGCCTCCTAGTTCTTACACAATCACAACCAAAAGCAGAGCCCTGTCCCAACAGTTTCCCTGGTAACGACCAACGGCAGCCGTTGTCTCCTGAAATAACACTCGAAACAAGGATCTCGCAATTGCAACAAGTGGCCTTAAGTTGCAAACCCCCCTTTTTTTTCAAATGTGACATGTTGAAAAACAACATGTTTCCTGATTTGAGATAGGCGCTGTCTTTGTGTGTTCTCAGTGTCGTCACGGGTGGCTGCATGGCCACATGCAATGACCGGATGTGCGGCGCGTGCGTGCGCGTGCACGCCACTGGGTTTCGGTGCTGGAGGGCACAGCGCGGTCTCCAATTGCAGTCCTAATTTATCCAGGGCTAATCCCATTAACAAGCGGTCTAGACTGGCAGTGAGGATAAGCAGATGAGTAGGTCCAAGGAGGAGGGAAGGAGAGGGCGGACTGCCGGATAGGCTCTCTCTCTACACACTGGAGCTCTGGCCTTGTTTCCAGCAGGGCGGGCAGAATTGGACAGCTCGGACGAGGAGGACAAGCAGGTCTCATCCGCGGAGGTCATCAAAGGTCAAGTGACTTACCTCGGCCTGTCCCACATAACACACACACAAACACACTCGCTGATAAGAGGTAACGGTGGAGTTTGCGAGGGTTTCAGAGGATTTGTGTTCGGTGTGCTCAACACACTGCACCCACTGCAGTATGGTGGGTGCGACTTAGGCAAGGAGAGCCAACTGTGAGGGCGTTTGCAGCTGAAGTAATCTAATAAGAAATGCTCATCAGTCTCTCTTAGTCACAGTGGAGGGAGAAGCTAGTTCTTCTTCTTTGAGTGCATTTCTGGTAGTAGAGGCCTGGCAGAAAGTCTTGTTTGGGATATGAAGTTATATTTGGGATATTTATTTCTTTGCACTTTCTTTTGAATGTACAGTACGTTTTGTACATTTTGAGGTACATTGCTTTGTACTTCTGACAAAAGATATCAAACACTGCTCTTCAAAATATTTCCTTTTTATTATCTTCGAATATACAAACTATACTCTGCATTTTTCAAATAAGATTTTACTTTTCAGTTACAATTTGGGTATTGCAAAAAAAATGTCTGTTTAAAATACTGTTTAAAAATGTATAAACTCACACAAAAAAAGCCCACCACTGGGTAGTGCAATAGAACACAGCCACGGCATCAAGTGGCATCAAGTTCACCCTCGCCCACCCAAAACACTAAAAAGTATGTCCTCCTTTCATCAAGTCACAGAGAAGGAGATAATAAAAAATCATTTGAAAAGTCGTTCCTGAGGAGTGAGTGCTAAGACAATAAGCCCCCCCCCCCAAAGCCCCTTTCTTTCTACCTAATCATGTTCAGCTATGAGTTCCTTAGCACACACTTGACATTCACCAAAAGCTAGCGGCTCCCCACTCAGCCCGAGAGGAGAAGAGGGAGCGAGAGACAAGGGGGACGTGATGTGAGAGTGGACAAAGGGAGTGGACGACCTGTCCAGAGGACATCTACCCCTGAGTCTCCGTTCATTACCTGTAAAGGCCTGTTCACACTGCCACAAGTAAACATAACGATCAGTGCAAAAGCTTTAAACGTTTTGAATATCACTCTAGTCATGCTAATGAAAATGACGTTGTCCTCACCGCACACTACAATGGCAATGACATGAAGAATGATATGGTGGGGGATCACTGAGTGATGTTGTTCAAGGCTAAAACACTGACAGCCAAATCAGAATCCATCTCATTTTACAGCTCATATTAAAGAAAATGTTGAATATTCCTGAGAGACTTTCCTCATCATTGACCTTACCGTTTTCTTCTCTAGTTATTTTAGCAGTGTGGTCAGGCCTTAATGCTAGCTGTGTCCACTACAGACACGACCTGACGTGACCTCTCTCCCTGGCACACCTCCACCTGACCAGATAACGCTATAAACCTGTAGAGTGATTATCACGGCTTGCCTAACAGGCTTGTACTGTATATTTTCCAATACAGATGGAGGTCTGCACAGCCCACAGACGAACCCCCAAGCACATTGTCTGTGTTTTGTGTGTGTGTGTGTGTGTGTGAATGCATGTACTCTATGTATGTGTATATGCATGGGCGTATATATATGTATGTGTGTGTGTGTGTGTGTTTGTGTGCATGTACTGTATGTGTGTGAGGGTAAATGTGTGTGTAAATGTGTGTAGTTGGGATCGAGGGGCCATGTGTGTGAGTGTGTATATGTGTGTAGCTGGGATGGAGGGGCAGTGTGTGTGAGTGTGTATATGTGTGTAGCTGGGATGGAGGGGCAGTGTGGGCTAGTGCCTCCTCTCTCCCCAGCGTAGCCGTGTCCCGTGGCTCTGGCTCTGGCTGCAGAGCCTCCTGCCTCCGTGCGTGGCCCCGGCGCGGTGTGGGAGAAACAGCTCTGTGTTGTCATTTGCCAGGGGAAGAGCGCATAATGATGGGGGGCCTGCCCGTCTGTGGGCTGTGAGCGCGCAGGTCGCCGGAGAGAGCACGCTCACACTACTCACACAGCCAAATGGCCCCGGGCAACGGGAGAGAGAGAAGGAGGGAGGCAGGGAGGGAGAGAGAGAGAGAGAGAAAGAGAGAGAGGGGAGCGGGTGAGAGAGATGTATAGAGGGAGAGCGAGGGAGAGAAAGAGAGAGAGAGTGATAGAGTTAAGACAGAGGTAGACTGAGAGAAAGGATGAGGGAGAGTTTAGAAGGAGAGAGAGAGAGAGATAGAGAGAGAGAGAGATAAAGAGAGAGAGAGAGAGAGAAAGAGGGTACAAGGTGAGGTAGTACTTAGCTAACAGTAGGTCACAACCGGATCAGAGTAGACCAAGTGCAGTGCTGTGGGTGTGAGTAGGCTATTATTGCTCAAGAAAATTTACCAGGCAAAGCCGTCCCTTCATCCTTGTTGATTTTCAAAGATTAGCTCGTAAACTGTTTACAGGTCCTATTATTTCCATTAGAACTCTGGACACAAACCAAACAAAGCAGCGTAGCTCTCTGCTTCTTCACCTAGTGACTTAGCACACAGAATAAATGCATTTCTCTGGTCTATTTCCCTCCATTTGGCCGGCAAGAAGCACTCACCACCAAGAGGAGGTTCAACTGCTGCCAAAATCTGAAAAGCTGCGTGGCTAACGAACCTGAGAGACAATTTGTTGATGCACACTTGTGGAGAGAAATGCTACAAGGTGCGCTTGCCAAAAATCCTGGGAGCTAAACACAATCTCATCCCATTGCGTTATTGCCCACACAAATATGGTATTATGTCAGAATTGGAGAGTTGTCATGAGCTATGGAAAGCGGAGGGTACTAGACGACATGCCTGAGGTAATGCTGAGAGTGTGTGCAGTAACATGGAGAAAGATTTCACGGAAAATCTGCATTTGGATTTTTTTTTTTTGTGTGTGTGTGTGTGTCTGTGTGTGTGTGTGTGTGTGTGTGTGTGTGTGTGTGTGTTTGTGTCTGCGAGTGTGAACGTGTTGATTGAGCTTTTATGTGGAGGGTGCAACATCTATTGTTTCCTCTATTTATAGAACATGCATGCATATTTTTTTTGGAGGACAGTTTTTGATCACTTTCTCTCACACACGGCTGTTCTGAGCAAAATAATAATCAGGAAAAAAAAAACCACACGCGCGCACACATCGATAGAGGAAGTTAATTTGCATATTAATCCACATACAGTATCTAAGCAGCCTCTTGATCACTTTGTGCTGAATAAAAAAAAAAGATCGTTCCACCTGACAGTGTGCTACTGAGAAACACACACACACACACTGTCGCTCTCCCCTCACCATCAAAGTGAACCCGCGCTCGTCTGACGCTTCCCAGAGAGACAAAGCAGACACAAATCCACAAAAAAAAAATAAAAATAAATAAATAATCACCACAAAAAAAAATCCCCCTCAGCACAACTCAAGAGACCTAGATTCTGTGCTTACTCCTCTGTGTGCGGCCTGACCTCGCGGCGCAGGGGTCAACCTCAGGTTACGAGCTTTCAGGTTGTGCAAAACTCCCTCGCCCGACTATCGGGCCACAGTATCTCGGCGCGGGGTCGAAGGTCGAGCCAGGCCAGAGCAACACAGAGCCAATTACAGAGATAATTCGGCGGGGCTTACAGTGCCACCGGGAGAGGGGCCAGGACGCTCGAGCGGTCAGAGGGATTTGGGACACACACACACTCACACACCCCTCCCCCTCTTCCTCATCCCAGATCATCCCCCAGCACTCAATCAGAGAGGAGATATGGAGAAGAGACTAAAGAAAGAGAGGAGAGATAAGACCTAGGGACACACATACACTCTCCCTCTCACACACATGCTCAGAGGTACCAAGAGTTCCAGTAGGTGGCAGTGTTGTGGCTAGAATTTTTTTTACCCCTCATAAGCTAATACACACATAGACAAAACACACACACACACACATACGCGGTCAAGCACAGATGAAAGCAAACATATTCATTCACTTACACACACACACACACACTTTGACTTGGTGAACTGTTAAGCTGCAGATCCTACAAGAGTTCGACTTGTATGCGTAAGTGTGACAGTGTGTGTGTGTGTGTGTGTGTGTGTGTGTGTGTGTGTGTGTGTGTGTGTGTGTGTGTGTGTGTGTGTGTGCAGTTGAGGTTAAGAAAACACTCCCTCTGGAGTGTCCCTCAGGAGAGCTAGGACCAGCATTAGAGCAGAGGTGTGTGAGTGTGTGTGTGAGTGTGTGTGTGTGTGTGTGTGTGTGTGTGTGTGTGTGTGTATTTGGGTGTGTGCTTTACTGAGGTGACTCAGAGATCCACAAATCCCTTACATGAAATCACACAAAACTAAAAAAAAAAATCACATACATGCTCACACATATTGATATTCATTCTTGCAATAATGTGGCATCCATTTTGACTACTTGCATAGTAGTTGTGCTACCAAACAGCTAGTGCTGCTGAATTTTGCATAGATCACATGTATAAAAAAATCTTTAAATAAACAAACTTTGTTTTTTAAATGTAAAATTTACAAATACTTACATATATTACATCATAATAGTACATTGTTTGTAAAATACAACAGTGCCTTTCCCCTAGGCTAACATTTCAAATGCCTGGCCTGCTAAAGCAGAAATGGTGTAGCACTGGCTGAATTGGAGGGGAGGGAAGGGGGAGCTTTGGTGAAGAAGACGTCCCTTTAATCTCATCATCATCATCATCATCATCATCATCACAGCTGGGCGTGAGGGGTGACGAGGGTCAAGGATTGGTCCAACCGTCAATCAATCACACAATTGACCAACCCATCAGTCAGCCCACATCTTGGGTGTGTCCGAGGTCGAGCCGGGGGTCGCCCGTGAGCGCGTGCAGGCCCCACAGTTGCTCGGCGACTGAGGAAGCGACGGCTGCTGCTGATGTAGCGCCAGCGGCGGCGGTTGCCTGGCAACAGACCTTGGCGTGCGTGGCCAGGTTTTTCTGCGTGCTGAAGGAGCGCGTGCATGCCGGACAGGTGTAGACGCGCTCGCCCGAGTGCACGGACGACAGGTGCCGGTTGAGGTCGGTGCGGTCGCGGAAGTGCTTGCGGCAGTGCGTGCACTGCATCAGCTTGCGCTTGAAGTGGATGGTCTTCTCGTGGCGGTCGGCGTTGGACTTGAGCGTGAAACTGGCCGGGCACTGCGAGCACAGGTAGCGCGCCGGCGGCGCACCTCCTCCTCCCCCCACTCCCCCTACCCCGTCGGAGGGCGACGCAGCCAGCAGATGGCGCTGTGACTGGTGCTGCTGCTGCTGGAAGTGCAGGGCCTGCTGGTGCTGCTGGTGGTCCAGGCAGTCCAGGGAGAGGGCCATGAGGGAGAGTGTGTGGCCGTACTCGTGCTGCCTCAGCTGGAGCAGGCTGCCGAACAGTTGCGGGCACAGGGAGCAGGCCAGCTCCTGCGGCCAGCCCAGGCCGCCGGGTCCAGCCCCTACGCCGGTCCGAGCCTCGGCAGCCGCGCGCAAGCCGCGCTTCCCCTCGGCCATCTGATCCTCCGCCGCGGGGTGGTGGACGCGCTCCAAAGCTGAGCCAGAGATGGGGGGATAGAGAGAGAGAGGGAGAGAGAGAGAGAGAGAGAGAGAGAGGGAGGGAGGGAGGGAGGGAGATGGGAGAGAGGTGGAGGGGGAGAGAGGGAAAAAAAGAGGGGTGGAGAGGTGAGAACTAACACCAGGAGCAAAGCTTATGTATGAGGACAATAACATGCAGTCCCACAGGAGAGGGCAGATGGGGTCATGTGTGTGTGTGTGTGTGTGTGTGTGTGTGTGTGTGTGTGTGTGTGTGTGTGTGAGAGAAAGTATGTTTATGTGTGAATATGATTGGGAATATCTAGAGCAATTGGTGTTTATGTGAGTGTGCGTGTGTCTTGGCAGACTTCCTTAACTCTGTGTGTGTGTGTGTGTGTGTGTGTGTGTGTGTGTGTGTGTGTGTGTGTGTGTGTAGGGCAGCTCCAAATACCTGTGCTCCGCCGCTGAGCCTCCTCATCGTCTAGCATCTCCTCCTGTAAACACACACACAGGTGTGAACACCAGCCGATCTGGCCATCTACAAATGTACTCATGCAATAGTATCTGGCATGCAAGCACTCATACAGTACTCTCTCTCTCTCTCTCTCTCTCTCTCTCTCTCTCAGACATACACACACACAGACACACAAACTCACACATGAGAAACAAGAGAAAAACATAGACAAGAGACAAAAACAAAGACCTTTAACAGAAAAATAAGCAGAATGGTTAATTAAGACAGACATAATTCATGCAAGAATACTGTTAGAGACAAACAGAACGATGAACAGAGTGCGTTGAAGTGTGTGTGTGTGTGTGTGTGTGTGCATGCTGTTTTTGGACGACATGTGCGATGTAGGAGGTCAGCACGTGGCATTTGGGTCCTCTCTGCCCTCAGCTTCTCGTTTCAGTTGAGACAACAGGTGGGGAGAGAGGCAGGGAAAGAGTATGGCCATTGTCTCTGGACACAAGAGGATCTTCACTGTTTGTTTTTTTGTGTTTGTTTAACTGGTGGAGGGGTGTGTTAAGACTAGCGCTGTTGGTTGAAGGCAGTGGTGTTGGTGGGGGATAGTAGTAATGACTTCTCCTGAAACTGGTGTGTTTGCGTGTGTGTGTGTGTGCGCATGTGTGCAGGTGTCCCCCCTACACACACAAAAAATTGCATTGCTGGGACTACAGTAGGGCAGTTATTGTTGGTGGAGGACAAGGAAGGGGAAATATAGCTACATATACTGTGCACTTCTCCCAAGTCTGGTGTGTGTGTGTGTACCCCCCCCCCCACACACACACACACACACAAAACGACACTGCTCCCCCTCCACCCCCCATGTAGGAGAGCCTGGTGGTGGCGTGTGCTAACAGATGGCTGGTCCACCAGAGATAGCGCGTGGTCTTGGGAGGGAGGGCCAGCCAAACCAAATGCCACTTCAGCACACACAGGGAGAATGCAATTTCCTGGGCTCACACCAGAAAACAACAACAAGCCCAAAAAAGAGCCACTGCCACCCTGCCCCTCTCTCCTTCTCTCTTCTCTCTCCCTCCCACTCTGTCCCTCCATCCATCCCTCTGTCTACCTCCCTCCTCCATCCATCTCTCTCTTGCCATCCCTCTCTCTCTCTCCATCCCCCTACCTCTACCCTCCTCTTTTGTCCAGTGCTATTGATCCCCCCCCCTCAACAGACCCCATATCCCCTCTCTCCCCATCCTATTCTTAAGAGTGC
>NC_063192.1:5033171-5040671 GCF_017589495.1 Alosa alosa | reverse complement strand
AGAATTTCTGAACAAAAGTGGCGATAATTGGGGGTGTTACGATAAGGGCTTGAATGCTGGTTCAATAAATGAGTGTTAAATCTCTCTCCCTCTCTCTCTCTTCCTCCCTCCCTCTCTCTCTCTCCCTCCCTCACCCTCTCTGTGTCTGTTGGTCTCCCTCCTTCTTTCTTGAAGAAAAGGCCACACAGCTACACCCTGTCCAGCTCTGGACGTGTTTCTGAGAGGCGGACATGTTGAGTCCCTGGACCAGTGTGGCCTGGACCAGAGGCAGGCCCAGCCACACTCCCCTGCTGGGTCACTGAAGCCTGTGAGAGGGCCGGCAGGGAGAGACACCAGCCTCCAAAGAAGGGGACTGGACTTCAGTAGACTCTTTTATCCCCTAACTATCTTTCTGCATGACTTATCTAAACAATTAATGGTGTATTTAAACATGCATATATCTGTTGATATTAGATTGTGTGAGCTACTGGATAACAGAGGACAGGATGGTTCACACCAGGAATGGTAATTATAATCACAATGGCAAAAATTGAGTTCCTCTGACCGCAGTTCCAATAACTATTAGAACTCCTTCCTTGGAGTAGGATCATAGGAACTGTGACTGATGTACATGCCAACTTGGCCAAGGCGGCAGAAGGGAGATTTTAAAAAATCTCTGTCAAAATAATTTAGTTTCTGTTTAAATTTGCTTAACATAAAAACTACATGAGATGGCTGCAGACGCGACAAATGCCTTCTGGACAGATGACAAGAATAAGGATGAAAGCATTTTATACCTTGAGCGTATAGTTTGTAAACGTCAGTAGACAGTAACTAAATAGCAATGCTCTCCGTTTCATTACTTTATGTTCATGTAATAACTGAGTTACGAACGTGTGTTAAGTCATCTCAGAGTTCCTACTGTGTGTGAATGTCAACAGAAAAAAAGCCCCTACGAATTGTGTAGTTCTAGGGGTAGCCTTTCCAGTTCTAGAACTGTTGTGTCCGAATGCATCTATTATAGCAGTTGTTTTCAAAGTGAGGGGCGGGCCCCACTAGTGGGGAATAGAGACTTGACAGGTGGGGCACGAGAAACAGGAGGGAATTTGTTTTTTGTGTCTATTTCTAATAATGCCTTTCTTTTTTGACGAGGAAGATCATAGATTCAAAACAAAATAGGTACACACAAGCATAGGAGTCATAAACAGACCGACATATGAATTAAAATAATCTAATATGATCTGATCCAGCAGACTGAGACAGGAAATGTAACGTGGAACCAAAATGTGAAAAAACATTTTTTAAATGTTACCATTTTGCCTGGTTGATGGCTTGAAATTTCCCCACCTCCAAAGTGGGGAATGACAGAAAAAGTTTGACAACCACTGTATTATAGTTACAGTTGTCTGTCTGTCTGTCTGTCTGTCTGTCTGCCTGTCTGTCTGTCTGTCTGTCTGTCTGTCTGTCTGTCTGCCTTCTATGGCTCTAGACCTGCCTTGAAGCTGGATCATCCTCAGCATTTCAGACGGCAGCATTTCAGACGGCCACTTTCAGACCCTTGGACGTCCCTCTGCCTGGGGCGCTCTCAAAGGATTATGACAAACAACACAGTGGAATTTGGGAAGAAGGGGAACCCCCACCTCCTCCACCCGGCCCGGCCCGGCCTACTCCATCCACTGTACTACACCACCCAGCGCGAGAATTCCGAGGAGCATCCCAGAGTCATTTCTGATTTCTTTTTTTTTTGTATTTTTTCCGAGCCTGGCTAAGCGTGACTCACAGGAATAGGAGGCGCGGCACCACCTGATGAGAGAGCAGTTGCTGTTTGTTTTCTTTGGGGACGGATTAGAGGAGAGCCATTGGAGTCTCTGAGAGAGGAATACAACTAGGGAGTGTGTAGAGGAGTCTCTGCCTGCTCTCAAATGTGTGTGTGTATGTGTGAGTGTGTGTGTGTGTGTGTGTGTGTGTGTGTGTGTGTGTGTGTGTGTGTGTGTGTTGGTGGCTGGCGCTGGCTGAGGTGCTGTGCATTGGTGTGTGAGGTGTTCTGTGAGGCACATGAGATGAGGCATCAGTGAGGTGTGAGAGCAGCGCCTAATGAGCCACACACCTCCTGGGCCATTTAGGCTATTAGGAGATTCCCCCTCTCTCTCTCTCTCTCTCTCTCTCTCTCTCTCTCTCTCTCTCCCTCTCTCTCTCTCTCTCTCTCTCTCTCCAGCGCTCCCTTTCCTCATCTCTCTCTTCTTCATCTCGAACTTCTCTCTCTCTTTTATCTCTTTCTTAATCTCTCACTACTCCATCTCTCTCTTCATCTTCATTTCTCTCACTACTCCATCTCTCTCTTCTTTCCTACATCTCCCATCCTCAGTTCTCTCTCTCTCTGTCTCATTCTTTCTTTCTTGGAAATCTTCTTTCTGAACCCTTTGCTGTGTTTATCTATTTTTTCCACCTTTCCATACCTTTTTCCACCTCTCCCTCTCTTTCCATTCAGTATATCATCTCTCTCTCTCTCTCTCTCTCTCTCTCTCTCTCTACTCTCTCGTTTCTAACGGACATGCGGTGTATGTGTCCGAGAGTGAAAAGAATAGAAAGAGAGAGAGAGAAGGAAAAGAGAAGTTAAAAGGGAGAAAGGGAGGGAGAGACACATAGATAGATAGAGAGAAAGAGAGAGAGAGAAAGAGATTACAGTCACCCACAACTGGCTGTCAGGTTACTGGTCAGCCTGTCAGGCTTCTGTCACTCCTGATAGACCCCACCCTCCTCGGAGTGAGAGGGACACACACAAGGAGATCTCCTGGTCAGATCCCACACAGGCCAGGGGGGTGGGGAGGGCTTAGGGCTGATGGCTGTGTCCGAGATGTGTGTGGAGTGTAAGGTGTGTGAGCAGTGAGTGTGCAACTGATGTATGTGGCCTTGTGTTAACTTGCCTACTGAAAGAGAGTGTGTGTGTGTTTCAGGTGTGAGTGATGTGAGTGGCCTGATGTTGCCTTGCTGGGTGAAAGGGGGGCCATGTCTGTGTGTATGTGTGTGTGTGTGTGTGTGTGTGTGTGTGTGTGTGTGTGGTGTATGCGTGATGTGTTTGGCCTTGTGTTACCTTGCCAGGAGTGTGGGAGGACATGCCTTTCTCAGGGATAGAAATGAAAACTTATTTGAACAGGGAGAACAGAACCAGGGGAACCGCCAGAGATCTGTCTGACTCAGAACGGCCTCGAGATCCTCAGTCCCTCTCTCTTTCCCTCCATCTCTCTCTGTCTATCACTCCATCTCATCTCTCTCTATCTCCCACTCCATCTATCACTCAATATGCCTGCCTCTCTTAGAGTCATCTGTTTGCTGTCAGTCTCGACTGGCAGGAGAGCTGACTGATGGGGAATGAAGAGCGACTAGTTTGGTCTTGTGCTAAAGCGACTAGTTTGGTCTTGTGCTAAAGCTCCTATGAGATTAGCCATCGTGCTCCTCTCCCCTGAGTAGATACACTTTATGCAAAATAATCACCTCCAATAGATCTCAATTGAAGAGCGAAACAGCTATAAGTTAAGTATTTAAAGTAACAGAGCGATCGCAGACACATGAAAGAGGGCAAGCAGAAAGCGTGGATTAAAAATAAAACACACTCAGCGGAGTCTTTGGCGTGGGTCTAGACTGATAGTCCCTCGTATTTAAGGGTCCTTGCAGACTCTGAGCTAGCACTTCAAACGTGACGTCAGGGCTGCGCTTGACAGCACGTCTGTGCTTCGTCCTCTTGATCAGCTGGGTAGGTCTTAATCTAGCCCACTTTCTCTCTACCCCCTCCACACACACACACACACACACACACACACACACACACACACTCTCACTCTCTTTCTCTGTCACACACACACACACACACACACACACACACACACACACACACACACTCTCACTCTCTTTCTCTGTCACACACACACACACACACACACACACACACACACACACACACTCTGGGCACCTCCTGGCCCTGACAAAGGCAGAGCATGCCAGAGGGCCGGGGCTTTGGAGTCCAGCCTCGGGGGGACACTTAAAGAGCATGACCGGATTTCAGCACCACTCCTGCCCTGCTCTCAGCCCCGCACAAAGACAGCCAGTTTAACAGACAAAAGACGCAATTACCAACCGAGAGAGGGAGCAAGAGGGAGGGAGAGAGAGAGAGAGAGAGAGGGAGAGAGAGGGTGAGAGAGGGTGAGGATGAGGGAGAGAGACACTGATGAAAAAAGCAGGCAAAATGCTTATTAAGAAATACACACACTCACACACTTTTGAGAAAATCACTAGCACACACACACACACACTCTTGATACACGAAACACGCTAAGAGAGGAGAGGGGAGTCGGAGCATTTAGAAAGGTTTTATTAACTGTTTGGAGTCCTGCAGGCAAAAAAACAACATTTTCAGAGAGCCACATGTGAAAATGGGTAAATGTGCAAGTGCAATGTCTGATTACAAATGTATGTGTGCGCACACATACTCACACACACACCAAGGCATCCAAATTCCTAAAACTTCAGTGGTCACTGACAAGGAGGTGTCAGGCAAATTTTCACTCTTAACCTACTGTGCAGCTCTCCATCCAAATGCCATGTTTTTTACCACCATCTCAAACACCCACAACTCTACGGTCTACAGCAGCATGGTCAACTAGCACAGCAGAGATCACAGCACAGCACAGCACAGCACAGCACAGCACAACACAGCACAGTACAGCAGGGAATGGCTGATCACTTCATGATATCTCACCCTGCTGAAGAGGAAGGCACTGCTACGGAAAGGCACAGCTACACGCACGTGTGCACACACACACACCACACACACACACCACACACACACACACACACACACACATATAGTTTCTAGGAAAGGCACTGCAGCTCAGCTACACAAACACACCCGGGTTCGTGTACAACAAAAACATCAACAACAACAACAACAGTAAAGCACACACATTTTCTCTAACATGTATCAGGGATCCAGGAAAGGTAGTACAGCAGGGCTACACACAAACGCACACACACACACACACACACACACACACACACACACACACACACACACACACACACACACACACGCAAGGGACAACTCTCTTACAGGGCCAGTCTGTGCCCTCCTACAGGAAGCAATTCTCTCCCTAATGGCATCACCTGAGCACGAGCACAAGGGAACAGCATACGGGCTGGTCAGGTCAGGGAGGAGTGTTACTTACGGGACAGCGAGTGGCCTGATCCCTTGGGCAGGTATTCGAACAGCAGGGGATTGTCCTCGGACAGAATTTCCGAGCGCAGCGACAGCAGGCTGTTCTTGCTCATCAGCGCTGCCCGCAAGTTGGCCACCGAACTGCCCTGCAGTCCACCAGCGGCCCCGGGGACCCCCTCATCCCGCTCCGAGCCCAGAGAGGGCCCCAGGAAGGACCCTTCGGCCACCAGACCGTCCTCCTGCTTCACGAAGAAGTCCAGGCGCTCACCGCGGCTGTCAGAGCTATTGGCCTCCGTCACATCAGACCCTGAAGAACAGAGAGAGAGAGAGAGAGAGAGAGAGAGAAAGTTTAACACTCACACACACACAATGTTAAAGTACCAATCAGGAAAGCTTGCACTGAAATATTCTCAAATACTCACATAGTCAAACATTCAAAGAAAGAGGGAGAAAGTGAGGTTTTGACACTCTTTTTACGACCACTGTCTAACTTTATTATGATTACACCAATAAAACACATAAACTGTTAAAATACCAACCAACAAGGCAAATGTCATCATATTCAAATCAAAGAAAGTCCTCAAAGCGCTCCCAAGTCACCCCAAACAACTTTCTGCCCATCTTGTACAATATGACACAACGACACCTTAAAATGTCATAACATAATAATAACATAATATCAAGTTAAAATGATCTTAGAAATCTTAGTGCCTGTCCCCTTTAAAACATTTACAGTTTCTACTGAGAAACAGAGAGGAAGAGAAAGAGTGAAAGAGAGGGTGATAAAATAAAATAAAATGAGAATGAGAAGAAAAGAAAGAAAGGGATGGCATAAAAATAGAGATAAAAGATGGAAGAAACAGCGGAGCTGAGATGGTCATGCTAATAAACCATACAGAGCTGTACATACAGTACAGCCAATCTATACTGTGTATGTACAAACAAAACCCTGGAACCGTGATCAGACCAAAGATGTATGGTGTGCATGGAAACACATTCAATTACTCTAAGTATCCATGGTGACAAGGATGATAAACAAATTAGCAGCATCTCGAAATTCCTCAAATCCATCGCTCTAGTCAACAGCCAGCTTTGCATTGGTGTCTACAGCATGATAAACCATGCAACCCAAGTGTGCTATTACAATATCACCACAAAACAACACCAATGGAAGACAACAGAGAGCAAATACCACACTACGCCACCATGCCAACATGCCCATCATTAGCTTCCAAAGACTGTGGCGCACTGCATCAGCAGTGTAGCAGAACCAAACACAGTGTGCCACCCTTCCCCACGGACACTTCACCCAGAGAGAGGTGGCGAGCTAGACTGGCGGGAGACGGGCATGATGCCACCCTAAGATAGGAGGATCAGGAGACCTTGGCAGGTTTTTGTGGTACCTGCAACTATTAATAAATTGGAATCAAAAGAGGCAAGGGCCGGTGAGGCCTGACGGAGGCACTGTGTGTTCTTCTCCTCTATTCTCTTGTGATGTGGGCACGGTGCCACCGCCACCAGCGCCACTAATCCACTCCCCGCATGCCCCCCGAGCGCCGCCCACTCCCCAGTGCCCAAGGTGCCCGCTGTACCCGCGGGCTGGGTGCGGCCGAGCCGGCAGATGGCACGCCCAGGAGAGCGGCGGTGCCAGTGTCGTCAGAGAGGAGGGCGGGGCGCGAGGCCCTGTGGAGGCTGCCTGCAGCTCGGTCGTCACAAGCGTCTTGTGGCGGGCACGGCCGCCAGGAAAATCTCCTAAATCTCCCCTTCCCACGTCATCAGCTGCTCTTCACCTGGGCACGCATGCCCCTCTCACATCACCCGCATAGCACACGCATGCCCCTCTCACATCACCCACATAGCACACGCATGCCCCTCTCACATCACCCACATAGCACACTCACGCATGCCCCTCTCACATCACCCACATAGCACACTCACGCATGCCCCTCTCACATCACCCACATAGCACACTCACGCATGCCCCTCTCACATCACCCGCATAGCACACGCATGCCCCTCTCACATCACCCACATAGCACACTCACGCATGCCCCTCTCACATCACCCACATAGCACACTCACGCATGCCCCTCTCACATCACCCACATAGCACACTCACGCATGCCCCTCTCACATCACCCACACAGCACACTTACTTACTCTTCTGTTAGATCACAATCATATCATTATCATATCACGCTCATATCACACACACTCAAGTCTCTCTCATCCCCCTATCATGGAAGGGTAACTCCCTCTTATATCACTGTTATGTATCGGTCATCTCCTGGTCAAGGTCTCATTTCCCCTGG
>NC_063192.1:5020671-5023171 GCF_017589495.1 Alosa alosa | reverse complement strand
TGTGACCATTCTAATGAGAGCAGGACAGACTGAGTAGGTGAACGAGTGAGGAGGGTGTGTGAAAGCGAGTGAAAGTGTACACAAGGGAGAGAGAGTGTGTGTGTGTGTGTGTGTGTGCAGGAGAGGTGTCAGCAACAAGGTGAGAGGTGACAGCAAGGAGGAAAGAGAGAAACATGGAGCAAAAGCATGAACACACGGACGTATGCACACACACACACACACACACACACACACACTAACCTGAGTGCATGACTAGGAGACACCTGCTGTGAGCCATGTCTGTTGTATGTTCTCTCTCTCTATCTCTCTCTCATGCTTTGGCAATACATTTTTTTTTTGTTTTTTTGTCATGCCAATGACGCAATAAAGCTCTTTAGAATTGAATGGAGAGGAACGGTAAATGCGTGAGAGAGAGTGAGACAGAAAGTGAGACACGAGTGAGAGAGAGAGAAGTGAGAAATCTCTGACTCTACTGTACTCTGACTCATCTGGCACTGTATCGGGTCGCCCAGATCATCCTGTATCCTTGGCAACTTCTGTGCCGAACAATGGAGGAATGTAGCAAAAGGGTCTGAGAGCACTGACTGCAGCCAGGGAGTTGAGCTCCATGGGCTGAGCGACTGCATTAACGTTAGCTCTAGTTTAGCATTAAAGCCATTCAGAACTACAGTAGCTTAGCATCACAGCCATACAGAACTACAGTAGCTTAGCATCACAGCCATACAGACCTACAGTAGGTTAGCATCGCAGCCATACAGACCTACAGTAGCTTAGCATAACAGCCATACAGACCTACAGTAGGTTAGCATCACAGCCATACAGAATTACAGTAGCTTAGCATAACAGCCATACAGACCTACAGTAGGTTAGCATCACAGCCATACCGAACTACAGTAGCTTTAGCTTAGCTGCAGAAACAGGCTAGCGTAAGAGATGACAAGGTGACCTGTTATTATAGCTTACGGCCTGGAGGCTAACTTTAACTGTAGAGACCAGCTAACTGAGAGTTCTGTATCAGGAACAGGATGAAGACATAGAAAGGTGTCGTATCCGGCTGCTGCAAAGTATAACACATAGAGCCCAGGAATAGCTTATCTTCCCCTGTTGGGGGACAGGGTCCATGCACATGCAACGCTTTGCAAACATTCATCCCCCATGCCATGCTTATAACCTGTGCAACTACCGGTACCTACTGTATCCTTTCAGAGTATAGGTAAGCTGCACATCACCTATGCAATCCAGCTACTGAGTGTTCTTCAGTGTTCCACCATAGAAGATCTACAGTGGTGACAATGTGCAGACCCACAACAAGCACCCATAACCTTACATGCATCCAAGTGTTAAAGCATACAGAATGTGCTCCTCCAGCATGCAAAGGCTGCTAGACGGCTTCCGTAAGACGCTGCAAACTCTACCTGTACTCCACTCTGACTATAGGTAGAGCAGCGTACTGCACAAAGGCCCTCCACTTGCCCTTTCCAAGGGACAGCGGAGGCAGGGAATAGTGGCTAAGCCGAGAAAAGCCAGGCGAGCGAACTGGAGCTCTCTCCTCTCGCTGCGTGAGGAGGAGGAGAAGGGATCTGAGGCTGAATCTGCTAGCCCCAACTGGAAGATAATGAGATCAGTCTCAGCCGAGGGGACAGCGAGATGATCTACATACACTACGTGATATCATTAAGGTCCAGGAGTGAGATTATGTTATTTATGACAAGCCGGGATGCGGGATTGGGAGGGATTGAGGGGGATGCATCCGGTGACGGAATATCACAGAATAGCTGTCACAGTGGAAATATGGAGACTCACAAGAACCGGTTTGGGTTTTAGAGGAACACACTAGAACAGGAGTCAAGAACAAGAGGGACAGGGTTTGTCTGGCCCCTGACCACACACACACACACACACACACACACACACACACACACACACACACACACACACACACACACACATACACACACACACACACACACACACTCACAGATAACCTCTAACCTCCAGACTTCCATTTACAGCCTTGGAATGAAAAGCCGTTGTCACTGCGTAGCTGCTGCTGCCACACATATGGGCCATCTGCTATACTACTACCCCCCCCCCCCCACCACCACACACACACACACTTCTGGACAGATGAGGACAGGCAACGACAGCCTCAACCACACCGTACAAAATCAATCAGTGAATCAAGACCAGGGGAGGAAACCAGTGCTGGGGAATACAGAGAGAGAGAGAGAGAGAGAGAGAGAGAGAGAGAGAGAGAGAGAGAGAGAGAAAGAGAGAGAGAAAAACAGGTCAATTAGCTTGTTATAAGATCTAAAAATGTACGGTGTGGACACAGAGAGGAAGAGGAAGAAGGAGAGAAGGAGAGAGATGAAGAGAAAGGACGGAGGAGGAGAAAGAGGATGAGGTGGCTCAGTCGGAGAGGGGGATGAGGAAGAGGAGGAGGAGGGAAGAGGGGCAGGGAGGGATGACTCTCTCTCTCTCCAAGCTTTTTATACCCTCT
>NC_063192.1:5013171-5015671 GCF_017589495.1 Alosa alosa | reverse complement strand
CCTCCTCTTCCTCATTCTATTCTGAGTAGAATGGAAAGAACAGTCGGTTCGGGGTGGGGAGCTGTCCTTACAAAAAAAAATCCCCCTTCCCTTCCCTTCCCCTCCCCACCCAACTTCTAACCCCCCACTCAAACCCACACACACACACACACACACACACACACACACACACACACACACACACACACACACAGAGAGCAACACCCCACCCCACCCTTCAGCAGAAAGCCCCAAAGAGAGTGAGAGAGAGAACAGGAAGAGAAAGCCGCGGAGTAAAATAGTGCGCTAGTTCCCTCTTTAAAAAAGCAAACAGGAGGCGGTGCCGGCCTCTGAATGGGGAACTAGGATGGTGCCGCAGCGGTGGTGGTGGTGGTGGTGGTGGTGCTGCTCAACCCCCCCCCCCACCCCCACCCTCGCCGAGGCCGACAAGACGGGTTGCATACCCGTCTCACACACTGTTTGGACACCAGGAGGAAATAGCAGGGTGTGGAGGGTAGAGTGGGGAGGGTGGGTGGTGGTGGGGGGGCAAATGTGGGGTATGAACCCAGACACACACACACACACTTGCTCAGCCATGTGTGAATGTATAAACTAACATTCTAACACATATATATATTTATAGATATATAAACACACAGACACACACGTTCATGTAGACGTGCACAGATGCTCAAATATATTCTCTCTCTCCCCCTGTGATCCACACACACACACACACACACACACACACACACTAATACACTCCTCTCTCGCAGGCTGGCTACTGAGCAACCACTGTATGGGTTTCTGAGCAGCCAAGCCCACGACAGCCAAGATCAGTCATGGCACAAATTACCCATAATCCTGTCCTCTCACACTCCCTACCAACACCACACCCCCCACCCTCCTCCTCCTCCTCCACCCCCCAACTCTCCTCTCCAATCCTGGCCAATCCAGCCTTTCTTCCCGGCTCTGGCGAGCACACTGTTCAGGCGGTGTTAGCCATTCTTATCAATTTCCGTGCGATTCACCGGGCTCGGCGTGTGAGGCGCTCGAACACGCCACCCTTGCCTCCCAAGCCCCCATGACCTTCCCCTCTGCTGGTCAGAACTTCCTGCAGAACTTTCTGGAAAATGTGGGTCTGTCACCCCCCACCCCCACCACCTCCTGCACCACCACCACCACCACCACCACCCCCCTCCCCCCCAGCTCGCCTCATATCTCTGGGCCAGCTTTGACTCTCATCTCCAGTGACGAAGAGGAAAAGGGACCTCCCTTCATTTGCCCGTCACGATTAAAGGGATTAAATTCTATTAAAGTGCAGACCAAACCTAAATGGTCTAATTCCCCCTCCCTCCTCCTCCTCCTCCTCTCCTCCACGCTCCAGCTTTCCTCCCTTCCGCCCTTGAATGCATTTCAAAGCCTTAATGAGCCCATTAACTAATATGCTCTTCTGGAAAGACAAGTCCGTGGGTAACTCTACGCGGAGCAACTCAACCCAACGCAGCCTTTCTCCTTTCTCCTTTTCCCCTCCTGAAGGGGCAGTGCTGGGGAGGCCTCGGAGAGCCGGAGGGAGAGGAGAAAGGAGAGGAGAGGAGAGATGATGAGGGAAAAGAAGGAGAGGAGAAAAGAGAGGAGAAAAGGAGGAGTCAAAGAGGAGAGAAGATGAGAGCAGAAGAGGAGAGGGGAGATGATGACAGGAAATGAGGAGGTAAAAAGAGGAGGAGAAAAGTCCTACTCATATCAGGAGGAGAGATGATGATGACAACTGTTCTGGAGGGGGGGCAGTGGGCTTGGGGAAGGGGGGGAGTGGAGAAAGGAGGAGAGGAGGAGAGAGGAGGAGAGGAGACGAGTTGGTGGAGAGATAGTGGTGAAGGCATGAGGAGGGGAGGGCAAGAGGAGAGAAGAGAAGAGAAGGAGAACCGTCATGGAGAGAGGATGACAATAGTCATGAGGAAGGGAGGAGGTGAGAGGAGGTGAGGCTATTGCAGCAGAGGAGATGAAGAGAGAGAGAGAGAGGAGTTTAGGGGAGAGGAGGAGAGCAGACAAAGGGAGAGGGGAGGGGAAAAAGTGCAGAGGTGTGCTTTTGGAAATGTTCTTCTGGGCGTGTGCAGTAAAGAAAGAGAGAGAGTGAGGCGCTTTCCTGCCGTGCAGAAAGAGAGAGAGAGTGAGAGAGAGAGAGAAAGAGAGAGAGAGAGATAGAACACAAGCTCCTCCTCGAGGTCTCGCTCACTCCTCCTTGGCTCAGCAGGCTCTAGTCGGTGAATGTTCAACCAGGTCCTGCCGTCCCTGCCAACCAGGACCATCCTCTTACTCCAGTGCATTGTGGGTAATGAAAAAGGCACTGCTGGATCATTATAAGCGGAGCAGGGTTTGCACAACGCAGACAGGCACGGGCATAACTCCCACAGGTGCAGAGTGGGGTGGGAGTGGGGAGGTGTAATCTTTAACTCCCTATCACTCACTATCTCTCTCGCTCTCTCTATCCCTCCCTGGCAAAACCCCTCTTTCTTTAACAACC
>NC_063192.1:5008171-5010671 GCF_017589495.1 Alosa alosa | reverse complement strand
AAACGTGGGTGGTGAGAGGCCTGGCTGTGGTAGCCATGGTTTACCGGGCCCAGAGAGACAGCAGGCTCACTCACTGCTTTTAAAAAGGGAGGGAGGGAGGGAGGGAGAGGGGGTGAAAGAGAGAGAGAGAAAATAGAGAGAGAGAGAGAGAGAGAGAGAGAGAGAGAGAGAAAAAATAGAGAGGGCAGGAGATAGAAGGGGAGGTAGAATTGGGTGGGGGTGAGTGAGTGAGAGAAAGAAAAGAGAAAGAAAAAGAAAGAGAAAGAGAGAGAGAAAGAGAGAAAGAGAGAGAGAGAAAGGGGGGAGTAGGAAAGAGTAGTTGCCAGGGAAAGAGGCATTGAGGGAGGCAGGTTGAGGAGGAGAGTGAGAGTGTGAATGTGTGAAAATATAAATGTGAGTCCATATGAGAGGTGTGCTGCCCATATCTCCTCTCAAAAGCCCAATACTCTCCTCTACGCATGTCACTGCAGCGGAGGAGAAGAATGGGCCGAATGGAGAGAGACAAAGAGAAGGAAGGAGAAAGGTTGAGAGATGTCAGAGGAGGGGTGGAGAGAGAAAGGGAGAATAAGAGAGAGAGAAAGAGAGAGAGAGAGAGGGAGGGAGAACAGTAAAAATGGGGAGGCGGAACACAAGCAGTCTGTCCGACGGTCCGACATGACGCCTCTCCTCAGAACAAACAGGCATTCAAGCCCCATTCAGGGAGCCACACACAAAACCCAAAGGGCCAATGAGGGGTGTGTGTGTTAGTGTGTGAGTGTGTCTATGTGTGTGTGTGTGTGTGTGTGTGGGGGGGTACATGGGGTGAGAGAGTCTCCAGAGGTCACACTGGTGGGACGACAACTTCAAATTCCCCCCTCTGTCTCTGTCTCTCTCTCTCTCTCTCCCTCGCTCACACGCTCTCTCTATCTCTCCTTCCTTCCTTGCCTCACTCACTCTCTCTCTCCTTTCCTCCTTTCCCTCTCTCAACAAAGAAGATGGAGTCATATGAGGAGAGAGCAAGCGCGCGCGAGAGAAAGAGAGGGACAAAAACGACAGTGAGCGAGGGACAGAGAAAGAGAGAGAGAGAGAGAGAACTGTAGAGGACAGAAAAGTTCCAAAAGGGGAAGAGGGAGGAAGAGGGAGGGATTAAGGGATGAGAGAAGAAGAAGAAGAAGAAACACAGAACACGTTACACAAAGAATGTGACGTCTGAACTCTCCCTTCTAACGCTCAAAAGTAGGGAGAAGGCAGCTTCACCCAGATTCTCAAGTGCACTGAAGTGTGACGAGAGGGGGTTAAAAATTAAGTCCGAGCTCTGAAATATTAAATCTATTTTGGTTTTAATGGAGAGCGAGTATATTAGGAGGAAATATGAAAGTAGATTATTAAACTGGGAGAAAGAGGAGTGGAGAGAGGAGAGGAGGGTGAAAAAAATAAAAAAAGAGAAAAAAAAACGTTGGAAAAGGTGCTCGGGTGAGGGGGCTGTGCTGTGTTCACGGAGTTTTAAATATTAAACCTATTTCAAGTTTAATGAGGTGTAAATACTATGGGGAGAATGCTGAGAGGTAGGGGGCAAAAGGGGTTCACTCTCATTAGTTTGCGCACTCACCTTTAGACTGTGGAGACTTGAGTCAGGGAGCGAGGGAAAGAGAGAGAAAGAGCAATGGGGAGAGAGGGAGAGAGAGAGAAGGGAAAGAAAGAAGAAACACAAAGAGGAGGAGTTTACAGAGAGAGAGAGGCTCTCGTGCACAATGTAGGAGTAACTCATTCTCTTTCTCCTTCAGTCTCCTTTTCTCTCTCCTTCTCTCTTTCCTTCTCTACTCTCTCTCTCTCTCCCTTTCTCTCTTTCTGTGGGATTTGTACTATAAGATCTTGAGGCGTCGTTTCACTTGCCATCGTGTCTTCAGCCAGCTATGACTCACCTGCCTAGGCCCACAGATGGCTCTGGCTCTCTCTCTAGCTCTATCTGTGTGTGTGTGTGTGTGTGAGTCCATCCCTGCTTCCAGTCATGCCTGATCGTTGACTAACATCTCTCGGGCACAGGTGTGGCAACAGGGAGGACTCAGCACTGCCACAGAGTAAACAAACACACCAAGGGGGACCGGGGGCGAGGGTTCTGGAGGTCTCTGGAGGAGAAGCGGGTGGACTTTAGTCAGACTTTAGTGACCGTTAATGGGGTAGGGAGACAGGGAGAGGAAGGGAACTATAAAATAAGTCAGATAAGAGCATCAACCGATGGACGGAGTGAAGTGCAAACGTGAAATACCGCAACAAGCCCTTTCTAGGTAAGTATGCACAGAGTGCTCAGACACAATGGAGGATTATTTCCAGTGAATGGGAGGAGAACAAGGATCTATCGGGGGGGGCACACCACTGTGGTCTCAGCTCAAGCACGACTGGGAGCTCAGTAAACATTAACGCGTTCTGTTTAATGGTCTGTATGCCACACAAACTAAACAACAATTTTAACTTTCTCCTGTGTGGCTCAATGAAACTGCCATTTGTGTGTGTGTGTGTGTGT
>NC_063192.1:4993171-5003171 GCF_017589495.1 Alosa alosa | reverse complement strand
CTGAGCCACGAAAGCGTAACACCTGCAACTGAACACTTCCTGTGGCCTTTCACTGTATCTGGGCGAGCTGGTCCAGCCACGCTCAGGTTGCCCCGAACCCGAGGCTGCTCCCGGTAACTCCAGACGCCCGGGGGGAGGGGGAGCGGCCAGTGTTCAGGGGGGGCCACGTTTAAATGGGCTCTAAGTGCCCCTTCGGCAGGCAAAAAGCTGTAATTCTGAGCCATTCAAAAAGTCTTTGAGGAGGACGTGCTTTAAACACAAAAAAGATTACACCCAACACTCATTCACGTACACACACACACACACACACAACCACACACACACACACACAACATACACATGCACACTTCTTTTTCTCTCTCTCCCTCTCTGAAACACACACACATACAGTACACACACACACACACACACACAGCTTAAGAGACAGGGAGTTATCTCTGAGAGACAAACATTAATTTCTAACATTAATGTTAACATTTCAACATTCTTCTAAAGCCGGGGGAACAGAGCGGCTTGTGCTTTCCACTCCAGTGAGAAGATAGGAAGGAGGAAGACAAGAAGCGCCGCAGCCAACGGCAGCCAATTAAAAAAGGCACCACCATCACAGGGCAGACTCAGGGAAACAACCCGGAGCCGCCAGCACTCACTTAGGGGACTGGATGCTGGAAACAGGCTACTTGTTGGACGCCTGAGCTGATGGTAGAATGGGAGTACATACACACACACACACACAGACATAGACACACACACACACACACACACACACACGCAGACATACACACACACACACACACACACACATACACACACACACACACACACACACACACACATACATGGACAGTCCTCTTTAGCACATTCACCCTTATTCATTATCACATTATTGAAAGAAGACTGGGCAGACAGTAATTTAGTGCTCTGCTGTGGGAGCGTCATGCTCAAGCAGCACAAATGCCTAACAGAATGTGAGACACAAAGCACAAGATGTATAAAAATAGATCATTATTTCATGAAGAGACGCTTGTCAAGCTACGTCCCTTTGTGCGTGTGAACTTGGTCATGAAAGTGGGAGATTTTGTGTGATAAGGGTTGCCTCACAGGATGAAGCACTATATTTAGCGATGGGGCGTCATTTTTCTTTGCTAAGTGTGTGTGTGTGAGCGTGTGTGTGTGTGTGAGCATGCATGTGGGGCATGTGTGCGGTCACCGTGGTTTAATACCGAAACATCATGGGAAAGTTTTCAGTGTTTTTGCCAAAAATGAACCTCCTGATGTCAACGCGATGTTGCGAACTGTGAGGCCAGCGGAGCAGGTGACGGAACTGAAACAGTCCCTTCGTGGGGGAAAGTCCACGATATGGCCGATCAGGGCATCACCTTCTCACTCTCTCAGTCCCTCCACATTCTCCTTTCGACTGACACACATTCGCGGCGGAAAGTAGTCGTCACTGGGCCAATATTTACTGTGTCAGGATTTTATACGATGAGTGGAGAGAAAAACCCAGATGACCACTGGGATGTGAACTCGCCCTCGTTTAGAACGAGATTAAATCATTACCCCCCGCGCACGGATCATTCTTACTTAAATCTTAAATCTCACTCTGCCCAAAGCCTAGCTATACTGTGCATTACTAAACATGTCAGTCATCGTATTACTGACAACTTGGGTCAGCTGAGTACCATGTAGGCCACACCATGGCAATCTGAACATACATGGCATTTATGGTTCATGTATGCATGGTGGCACAGCATAGTTTTGCAGCTCTGGGCGAACTTGTCGAGTAACTGACCATGTAACCAGTAACTGACGAGTAACTGACCATAACATTGGTGACACATGCAACCAGAGATAGTAGAGAGTAGTGTTAATCGGCAGCCTTTAAAACAGGGGTCTCAAACTCAAATGAGCTGGGGGCCACTTCTGCCAATGTCATCTGATTGGAGGGCCACATCAGTGTTAAAGAATAATACAAAAAAGAACGGCTATTTCCTAAAATGCAATGTTTTTTTCAAATACTGTATTTTCAAACACAAAACTACAAACAGAAAGTGCAAGTATTTTTTATCTATTTTTAGACACCTGTGCTAGCAACCTTGTAGCTTCTAAATAAAATAATGATCAAATAAATATTAATACAAACAAAAAACAAACAAAAAAGCATAAAAACAGGTAGGCCTATGTGTGTGTTTCACACCAAATAAAAAATATTTTCCTCTCATAACTTTTTTTTTAACCTGGCAATAGGCGTCGGGGTTAAGAAAGCAACACCATTAGTTTTTATATCAACCCCAAAAAGGCCATGGCGAAAGTGGTCAGAGATAAAGTCCTACTGTAGGAAAACACCTAAAGATGTAGGCCTATACCAACAATAGTAAACTATTACTGGCCTATAACTACAAGGCCTACAATAAACTTGGTCAAAATCAGTTCCTATCGAGGGTGACTTTGTAGTTCTTCAGAGCCCTATTTCTACTAGCCCTGCTGTCTGTACCCACGTCCATTCACGGACACTATCATCACGATTACCACTGCAACCTCCGAGGCTATGTTGGGCAGAGGGTCAAAATAAGCATGGTATGCTTAGTGGACACCGTTGTATACCGTGAAAGACGCACTCTCTGTTCACAGGCACGTGACTATCACTGTCAATAGCGGTCGATCCATAATCTTCAAAGGATATTCTCCTTCAGAATCAGAATAGGTGAATAACATAGCCTACCTAAGACTTCATCACACGTGAACATTTTTTCAACATTTGGTGTAGGCCTATTTCTGCTTCAATTTGTGCAAAACTATGGCCTGCATGGCGTCATTACAAATGCGCGTCTTGTGTTTCAGTACGTGTAATACAAGTATTTTCCTGAAAACTTTGTGCAGCGATTTTGGGTTTGAATCAAGCTCTGGATGTTTAGCAAATAGTGGGGGAGAGTAGCCTAGGATCTATCGTCTATTTTAATCAGTATCGTTGTTTGACGCAATTAAAAATACCCTCAAGGGCCGGATTACATTATTATTTTGACATACGTCGCGGGCCAGAATTGGGCCGGACGCGGGCCGGATTTGGCCCGCAGGCTGGGAGTTTGATACCCCTGCTTTAAAACTAGTCAGCAGCCTGCATAACGGAACTCCAGGTGCCTATTACAGGACTGCTCTAAAGTGGAGTGAATCTGTCGTATTGTAGGCTTGGGAGTAGGACAGGTAGACATGGATTTACCCCTGTGGTGAACTTAGCTGTGGCTATGGCGTCACCTGTGTCTAGGTTTACCTGTGGCCTAGCTCTGGAAGTGTGTGAAGTGGAGAGTTCCGCACCAGGCCAGCTCTCTCTCTCTACCACACTCCGACGGGTTTAGAGTTAAGCACGTCTACTCATTATAAGCTAATGTAGATCTCTGTTTCCCCCCCTTCCCCCTCCCATCCCCAACACACACACACACATACACTCACACTCACACACACACACACACACACACACACACACACACACACACACACACACACACACACACACACACACACACACACACACACACACACACACACACGCGCAGACACACACACACATATGTCCCCTCCTCCCAACGCAGTTACTCTTTACAGGACCTTCCCTAAGCCCCCTGAGGGGAGGAGCCTCCAATCAGGAAGACAGGCCACCTCTTTAATCCTCGCAGCTAGTGAGGTCAATTCAATTATCCTGTTTTCTCAAAGTGTGTGTGTGTGTGTGTGTGTGTGTGTGTGTGTGTGTGTCTGTGTGTGTGTCTGTGTGTGTGTGTGTGTGTGTGTGTCTGTGTGTGTGTGTGTTTGAGTGAGTGAGTGTCTGTGTGTACCCATTTCTCAGCCAACTCCTTCAATACACAGGAGATTAGTGTTGCCTCACTTTTATAATGATCTACATACCTATCAACTCTCTGCTGCTAAATGCAGAAGGGACAGGTAGGGCTTTCTCTCGCCACCCCCCTTTCAAATGCTCCCGTTTTGTTTAGTAGGTTGACTGGGGAGAGAGGGAGAGAGAGAAAGAGAGAGAGAGAGAGAAAGAGAGAGAGAGCTCCTTGGATAGACATTTATTAAGGACATGAAGAGCTATCCCCAGGGGAAGCTTTTCACACCTTCTTTAAAAGCACCCTCTGTCAGATCAGTATTTATTTGATAGAATCGTGGCATGACTACAGTGTGTTTTGTCTTTGTGAAATGGAGGTGTGGTACGCCAACAGCATTTCAGCACATCTGTCTACAACCAGTAGTAAAAGAAACCAAATCTGTGCCAGAGTCAGTGCTGTTCTACAAGTTGAATTGTATGAATACAACTGTCATTTTGAACTTATTTTTCTCTGATTGCAATTTACTTGTATACTACAACAATGTATAACCATTGTTTATTATTATTATTTTAGTATTTGTGTAATACTGCTGCAAGTGTAGTTTCTAAAAGAACTGAACAGTAGAACAGCCACGAAACAGGAAACTTCACAAAGCTCTTTTGGAACACTTCTCCCTCCACCAATAGTTCCAAACCCTTTATCATAAAATGGCTCATTAAAAGTGACATAAGAAAATGTCAAAAGAACATAAAAGCTACCCAGTAGTCTGACTACTTAATTCCATCACACTTTTCAAAGTGCACAACGGCCATATAAAATACAAGATCCACAATTAAGACATTCAAACCATTCAGAAGTTTTCAAAGCATCTCAATCCCAAATGACCTCCTCTCTTCCCTCCCTCCTTCCCTCTTTCCTTCCCTTCCACTCCCTCTCTCCCTCCCTTCCTCAATTCCCTCCCTCCCTCCACGGCTGCCCCAGACCCCGCGGTCCGGTCCACTCCAGCTTGTCCTACCTGGCATGTCCTGGTTGCCGAAGTTCCAGCCTGCCGAGGCGAGCATGGAGGGCAGTGGCGACGTGGCCCGGCTGTCCCCGTCCGCCTGCTGGGTGATGTGCCGCACCGTGTCCTTGTTCTTGCGATTCTTCCTCCGCCCGGAACCGGAGGGCTGCCAGCCGCCCTCGCCCCCGGCGCCCTGCTCCCCCGGGGGGCCACCGCCGCTCTGGGCACCTCGGCCGCCGCTGCCACCCCCTCTGCCGCCGCCACCGGGGCCGTCCTGTAAGTTCGAGGGGGAGACCTGCTCCTCTTTGACCTGGACGGAGCGGTAGTCTGCGGGCCAGAGGGACTGCGAGCAGGCGTCCTCCTGGCTCTCGTGGCTCTTGGGCGGCTCCTGGTCCTCCTTGCCGTAGTTGCTGCCGCCCTCGTGGCAGCTGGCGATGGCCGAGTCGCCCGACGAGTTGGCCGGGCTGGTGCGGCGCGCTAGCCACGGAGACGAGCTGCGGCCCGAGATCATGGACGCCAGTGCCTCCGAGGCTCCCCCGACAACACCTCCCCCCGGCACCACCACCACGCCCCCTCCTCCTCCTCCTCCTCCACCGCCGCCTCCTCCGCCGACCCCTGACCCCACGGCGGCGGCCATCTCGAACTCGGCCAGCTCGTCGGCCAGCTCCGAGCGGATGCTGATGTCCAGCGCCGCCTTGATGAAGCCGTGGCACGCCTGCACGATGTCGGTCATCTGCAGGTAGCTGGCTGCCGACATCACCTCGATGACATTCTTGCTGGTGAGCGCAAGGTGCGCCGAGTACATAAAGTCCAAGATGGCCTTGAAGCCCTGCGCCGTCACGATGTCCAGGTGCGTGATGGTGGCCGCCTGCTCGGACACCTTCTTGACCTGGCAGTAGAGCGTCTTGAAGTAGCGGCTGCTGCCCAGCAGCACGTTCTTGTGCGCCTTGAAGATCTTGCCCTCCACGATGACGCACACGTCGCACAGGATGCCATGCTGACGCTGCTCGTTCAGCTCCCGGAGGAGCTGTCGGTAGTGGGAAGTGATCTCCATGTCTTCCTTCCTGTTATTCATTGGACTATCTGGTAGGTCGCTTCTCACTGAAGAGAGTCTAATGGAAAGGACAAACACACACAAAAAAAAAAGCACAGATGCATTCTGGTTAATGGAGTTTCAGGGAAGCGCTGAGAATGCGAATGTACCCATACATGTGTAAATATATGTTCTGCTTATACAAAATAGTTGGGTTGTTGAAAATTGCATCTTCTTACACACAAAGGGCTCATTGTTTGCCATCTGTGTGTGGATATCAGTGACATGTCATGGAGCGCTTACTCATATTTTCTGATTAAATACTCTAAATGATCTTGTATCTCTTTTGTCACATGTAATAAACACGCAATACAGTTTAGTGAAGCCACCGCACTAATTGCTTTACAGATTATCTCTGTTTGAGGCTGGTTTGACAGTGCACACTGTGTCTGTTTACACTTTACGCTAAATATACTCGTTATTAGAGTGAGGTGTCTACAGTTGGAAAAAAAAACAAATTTGTGCCTTGCTTCAGTATCTGGATACAGCTGAGCGTTAAATAGGGCCGGTCCCAGTACCAGTAAGGACAGAGGACACTGGTTTAATCGTTGGGTATCTCACAACAGTCATAGCAGTTTCCATTCTCAGAATGCTATTACTCATAGCAGACTGGCATGGGTACATTTTCAGTAGCAAAAATGTCAATAGATAACATCTGACACCAGTTGTATTATTGTCCCCGAAACGAAAGTAAAGTATAATCTATCACTTTAAAGTTTTTTTTGTGGTGGAAAAGAGGAAATCGAAAGGGCAAAATGTGTAGTTGAGATGCTGTATGAAGTTCACCATCTTTCCCTCGTGAACCAATAAAAAACACCCTGAAACTGAGGCATTATGTCAGAAAAATCACTCTTGATTTGACTCAAACAACCCCACCCATCTCACTCAACACACCCCATGGAGGCCTCCTCGTCCCCACCCCCGGGCTCTGCCGCTGCCCCGGCCCTCTCCCTCCTTGGGAGGCTTTGCTCCTGCTGCTGGTGGCCCTCCACTGGGCTGCTGCCATCACCCTCACTCTCCAAAATGAATAGTCTATTTGGCAGACCCATTTTCCACTTGATCACTCCACTAACTGACAAACGGTAATTAAATGCAACCATTTAACAACAGCACATACACACAAACTCACACACACACACACACACACACACACACACACACACACACACACACACACAAACACACAAACACACACACACACACACACACACACACACACACACACACACACACACACACACACACACACACACACACACACACACACACACACACACACATACTTACAAAAAAAAGAGAAAGAGAAAAGAGAAGAGATGGGGGTGTGTTGGGGGGGGAGGAATGCGTGGAGATGAAGCAGCGATGACTGCATTAAAGGGCTTCAAGTGTGCCTCAGATGATTTTATTTCACAGATGATAAACATGGGGGGGCGTATGGGATGAAGGAGGGTGGCAATAATAACAACGAAAATGACAGAGAAAACAAAAAAATCCAAAATGTATTAGCTGAACAATAGACACCTGAACAATGTCTACCTCTGCCGCGATCAATTAAAGCGGAGCAGCGGATGACCTGATTAAACAGCGCCGGCAGTTAATTGTTCTGGAGTCGCTCACGGGTGGGGGGTCTGTGTGTGTGTCTGTGTGTGTGGGGGGGGTAGAATGGGCGAAGGAGGACAGAGCAAATGGAAGAGACAGAGGCTGTGACTCCACACAGAAGAGGAGATGCCTGTGGCCGCCATGGCGATGCATTGCCATGCCGACACTCTAAATGGAGGAGAGGAGTGACGTGGAGAGGAGAAGCAGGGCTGCCACACAGTGCATAGCACAACAACAAACAAAAAAACTGACATTCAGTAAAGTAGCAACTGCTGCAACCTCCATATAAACTGTCACTCTGCTGTCTCTCTCTTTCTCTCTCTCAGCTCTTATCCTTTCTTCCTTGGTCCCTTATTCCTCCTCTCGCCCCTGCTCTCTCTCTCTTTTTCACGGTCTTTCCTCTCTTCTCCTATGCCCAGTTTCTCACCCCACTCTCCTCTCCTCTCCTGTGCTCTGCTTCCCCCCATTTCTTCCCTTAACCCTGAAACCCACTTCTCTTCCCTCATTCTTCTTTCATCTCTGTTCTCTCCTTCCTCTTAGCTCTTTATCTTCTCACCCCATCCCTCTATTCCCTTCAACCCCCCACTCTCCCTTTTTCCCTCTCTCTGTCTCCCCTCACTCCCCCCCTTCTCTCTTCCTGCTCTCTCCTTCTCTCTCCCTCTTTCCCCAGCACTTTCCCTCTCTTGTCCTTTTCCCTCCTCTCTGTCTCTCCCCCTCTCCCTATCTCTCTCTCTGTCTCTTTCTCACCCTCTGTAACCTCCTTAAAGCCCAGTGCAGTGCAGTGCATTAGGGACAAGGTGTAGCTGCCTCTCTTCCCCTCTCTCCCCCTCCCTCTCTCCCTCTCTCCCTCTCTCTCTCTCTCTCTCTCTCTCTCTCTCCCGCTCTCTCTCTCCCTCTCTGTGGTGCTGCCTTTGTTGGGGGCTAACCGGGGACGCTGGCGTTACTGAACGGAGCTGTGATTTGTTTTGCAAGCGCCGGGCCTGTCAGCTCGGATCGGGCCGCTCGGCGGCAGACAGGCGGCGTTATCGAAGGACAGCAGCGCTTTTGCCTGGGGGCGCACACTTCAGGTCATGTTTAGGAAAGTTATTCTCAACCTGATGGCTTGTAAGATCAAATCAATCCGCCGCCTCCCGTGGTCCATCGGGACAAAACGACACCTTGTTTGAAAGACGGACGCTGTCACGCTGTCGCCGGCTGTCGCCGCATTGCCGGGCTTCCACGAGGGCAAAGAGAGCACCAGACAGCCGACATGAATTCTGGGTAATGGCTTTTGGTCACCTTCCAAATGCTGCCTTTAAGGTGTTTTAATTTGGATACCTTCAGGCCGTCTTGCTTCTTTCTTCCACCACTACCACCCCGACCCCCATCCCACTGTTCACCATCGCCCCCTCAAATCATTGGGAATAAAAGACCCTGCCAGGCGCAAAGACAACAGAGCAACATTGATGGTTTGATGGCTGTATAGGGCCTTCTTTTCAACCCCTTTTCAACACATAAAAAAAGAAGAAAAAAAAACCTTGTTCTATCGAGTTTTGAAAAGAGACAGAGCTTTTCACTGCAGTGCCAAGGTAATAATTCAGGGCCGCAACCTCTCACCTCACACACTGAATACAGGTGCTTTCACGTGGCTGAATTGTTCCTCACCTTTTACGTCGCAAGTCTTTTAGAGAGTGGGGCTGAAAATCAGACAACTTTGCACAATCAAGGTTACTACAACACACACACACACACACACACACAGAAACACAAAAGTATAAACCCAAGAAATAAATCAATGAATCAATTAGAGCCAGGGAAGTGACCTCAGTTTCATACCTTTTCATACTCGTCACAAAAAAGTCCTCTCTGTTCACACCGAACAGCCCATCAAAAGATTTCACAGAGCTTTCACTGCGTGTGCAACCTTTAGTTATGACCAGGAAGCAGGGTTAAAGACTTAAACATTTAAATCTCCCCAGTTCAACATGGGAACAGATTTTTTTTCTTTTCTTTTTTTTCCTTTTACCCTTTTTTTTTTCTCTCCATGATGGAGGAAGTCATACAGACTGGGAGCTGTACAATAGCAGCACAAATAGAAGCCATTGATAGATAGACACAAAACCAGGAGGCAGCATATTGAGTGCGAGATAAAGCAGGAAGGTCTAATCAGATTTTCTGCCTCAGTTGGACCAGAGGGAGCTGGAGTTTAGTGGAGCAAACAGAAGTAAATAGAAAAAAAAAAGGACAAATAATTTAATGGACAAGGAGGCCATGCAACCCCCAATGAGACCGTACGAGGCAGGCGACTGGGACGTTCCAGACTACGCGTGCCCCAGACCGGAGGGGCACTTCAATTTGCCAAACAAAAGCAAAACGCTTGAAACAAACGAAGGCAAATTCTGTTATCCAAATTGTTCAATTACAACCGTAACTCTACCTCCAGCATCCACATTTGCTCACCTAGAACTACCTCTGTAGACCATTTGTGTGTAGAGACTTCAAAGAAAAGAACTG
>NC_063192.1:4988171-4990671 GCF_017589495.1 Alosa alosa | reverse complement strand
CAGGCTTGTATGTGCCCGCCCCATGCCAGTGAGCCAGCCTGCCTGGTGTGGCATGGCACAGCATGGCATGGTGCGTGGTGCCCATCAGTCCCCCCCCTCAACACACACACACACACACTCAGATACCACCCCTCTTGGCTGAGGTCTGGCGCAGTGGCAGCTGGCACAGGTGAGGACGGAGCGTCACCAGCACACTGAGTGACGAGAGCGGATCTAAAAGGCTTTGAGAGACTTAACCTCTCCGCCTGGACTGCTACTGCACTCACACACACACACACACACACACACACACACACACACACACACACACACCCTCCTTATACACATCCCTTATACACACACACACACCCTCCTTACATATACACATTCCTTACACACACACACACACACACACACACACACACACACACACACACACACACACACACACACACACACACACACACACACTTATACACACACACACACATTTACACCCCCTTAGACACACACACACACACACACACACTGGGTAAAGCCTGCTTCCCCAGGCATGAAGGTGAGTCCCGGCAACAGAGCCAAGAGCGGGGTCCACTTGAGGAGCCCGGGGGGCGGGAGGGCCTTGTGGCTCAGGACACCGCCAGGATGAGTGGCAGAGCCAAGGACCTGTCCTCACACAGCCCTCTCTCTCTACACACACACACACACACACACACACACACACACACATACACACACACACACACACAAACTAAACTCTCCCACTCCAGCTCACATACCCCCATCCCTAACACAGACACAATCAATACCATCCAATATTCCCAAGAACCCCCCCACACACACACACAAACACACACACACAGCACACAACACTGAAACACACATATGCACACACACACACACACACATGCACAAACACACACACAAACACACCCCACTCCACTCCTTTGCACAACCCCACACACACACAGAAACACACACACACTCTAACCACTGCCTTTTTGTGGCCTCGCCCTTGTCCATACTTTACCCCAACTCACACAGAAATACACACTGGGGAAACTTCTGGCCCTCAGGGGTGAATATGTGAACTCCAAACTGGGCCTCTCCTCCTTCCATCTGCCTGCCTGCCTACGTGACAAGCTCTCCCAAGGACGCTGCTTTCCCTTTCCCTTCTCTGCACTTCTTCTCCTCTTCCCTTCTTCTTCTCTTCCCTTTCCCTTCTCTTCCCTTTTTCTTCTCTTCCCTTTCCCTTCTCTTCCCTTCTTCTTCTCTTCCCTTTCCCTTCTCTGCACTTCTTCTCCTCTTCCCTTCTTCTTCTCTTCCCTTTCCCTTCTCTTCCCTTCTTCTTCTCTTCCCTTCTCTTCTCTTCTCTCCTCTTCCCTTCTTCTCCTCTTCCCTTCTTCTTCTCTTCTCTTCTTCTCCTCTTCCCTTCTTCTTCTCTTCCCTTCTTCTTCTCTTCCTTCTTCTTCTCTTCCTTTCCTTCCTTCCCTTCTTCTCCTCTTCCTTCTTCTTCTCTTCCCTTCTTCTCCTCTTCCCTTCTTCTTCTCTTCCCTTCTTCTTCTCTGCACTTCTTCTTCTCTTCCCTTCTTCTTCTCTGCACTTCTTCTCTGCACTTCTTCTTTCTCTTCCCTTCTTCTCCCTTCCCTTCTTCTTCTCTTCCCTTCTTCTTCTCTGCACTTCTTCTTCTCTTCCCTTCTTCTTCTCTTCCCTTCTTCTTCTCTTCTTCTTCTCCTCTTCCCTTCTTCTTCTCTTCCCTTCTTCTTCTCTTCCCTTCTTCTCCTCTTCCCTTCTTCTTCTCTTCCCTTCTTCTTCTCTGCACTTCTTCTCTGCTTCTTCTTCTCTTCCCTTCTTCTTCTCTTCCCTTCTTCTTCTCTGCACTTCTTCTTCTCTTCACTTCTTCTTCTTCTTCTTCTCTGCACTTCTTCTTCTCTGCACTTCTTCTTCTCTTCACTTCTTCTCTTCCCTTCTTCTTCTCTTCACTTCTTCTTCTCTGCACTTCTTCTCCTCTGCACTTCTTCTTCTCTGCACTTCTTCTTCTCTTCCCTTCTTCTCCTCTGCACTTCTTCTTCTCTTCCCTTCTTCTTCTCTGCACTTCTTCTTTCGTCAGCCCAACACCACATCGCTTTCTCATTCTTTCCCCGCGTGGTCACAGCCAACGCTATCAAACCCACCAAGTCCTAACCTCGTCTCGCTCTTTCTCTCTGTGAGTTTTTTTTCTCCTCTCCCTTCTCCTCCTTTCCTCTCTTCTCTCTCTTCACTGCCGCTCTATTCGCGCTCTCCTCCTTCCTGCTCCAGCGTCTGATGCGGCTCCTAATATGTCATATTGTTAGAAGCTCACGTTCGGGGAAGATTTCTTTCACTTTTAACCCCCACTAAAATAAATACATACTTAACATTTATCTTTTTTTAATTTCTTTTTTTTTGGGGCAGGGAGGCAGGGGGGCTAGTCTCTCTCTCTCTCTCTCTCTCTCTCTCTCTCTCTCTCTGTGTGTCTGTGTGTGTGTGTGTGTGTGTGTGT
>NC_063192.1:4980671-4985671 GCF_017589495.1 Alosa alosa | reverse complement strand
GTCAAATGTTTACACACACAAACAGCACAGTGTGTCCCAGAGCACCTTCCAGAGGTAGCGCTTGCAGGCATCACCCCTTAAGCTGGTGTGTGGGGGCAGGATGCCGACGGCGAGGCTGGCACCTAGCGGCTGTGCCCCCCCACACACACACCCCCACACCCCCTCCAGGCCTCTGTCGAACCCAGCATTAAAAGCGGGTCTGAGGTTATCACATTCCCAAAGGCCCAGATGAAGACCGAGACAAACAAACACAGCCCTACACATGTCCAGGCAAGCGGCGTCTGTCAGGGAGCTAATTGTCATGATCGGAGAGAGAGAGAGAGGGAGAGAGGGAGAGAGGAAGGAAGGAAGGAATAGAGAGAAATAAAGAGAGAGAGAGAGAGAGAGAGAGAGAGAGAGCTGGCTGGTGAGTCAGAGAACTGTGCGGGTGTCCAGGACACGAGGGGGTGTTGGTGGCATGCCGTGGCGTGACTGCCTGTCCAATCAACATGGCTATCTCCACTCTCCTCTCCTCTCCTCTCCTCGCCTCCCGCAAAACTGACACACACTCAATGGCAGATTGCTGCAGACTCACAAAAGCAGCAGCGCGGGAGGAGGACGACAAAGAGAGAGAGAGAGAGAGAGAGAGAGAGAGAGAGAGAGGGACTTAAAATAATGAAATCTGGAAAGAGGGTGAGAAAGATGGAGAATGAAAGTGTGAGTGGTAGATATAGAGTGAGCATGAAAAGAGAAAGAGAAAGAGAGAGCGAGGGAGAAAAGAGGAAAAAGAAGGCCTACAACACAGTTTATTCAAAGGTTTAAGAGCCACTCAACTCCCCCTCCTCAAATTTTATTGCCCTTCGTGAGGCTAATGCAATTCGCACACACTCATCTCCTTCCTTTTATCTTTCCTCCTCTCTCTCTCTCCCTCTCTCTCATTCTCTCTCTCCCTCTCTCTCTCCTTCCTTGTCATGCACATACATCCTACATACCGTCAACTAGAGTGTGCATTAAATGCAATTAAAGACTGTCCAAAGGCAGAGCCGAATATACCGAATATATCTCAATGCAATGCAAGTCAATAAGGCAGTTTTATATATTTATTTTTATTCACGTGAAAAACTGAGCTGAGTTATTGAAGATGAACCAGCAAAGAATTTCTCAGACAGCACTGTGTGTGCATATGGTTGTGTGGACGTGTGTGTGCGTGTTCACATGTGTGTGTGTTCATGTGTGTGTGTGTGTGTGTGTGTTCACGTGTGTGCGTGTGTGTGTCTGCCTGCCATCTGATATACTATGAAGTGTGTGTGTGTGTGTGTGTGTGTGTGTGTGTGTCTTTAAGTTCTGAGTAGTGTATGTCTCTGTGAAGCTCCTATTCTTCTCACAGTGTGTTCTGAGCATGACCAGTGACAGGCAGGCCTTTGTGAGCACCTGTGGCCTTACTCTAGAGAAAGAGAGAGAGAGAGAGATGACAGGAGAGAGAGACAGAGATGGGGGGAGAGGGAGAGAGAGAGATGAAGGCATCCGTAGACGAAAGGAAGAGCCAGGCTATATATAGACACTCTTACAAACAGAGGCAAATACAGAAGAAACAAATAGATGGAGGGAGGGACATAGAAGTTTGTAAGAGAGGGAATAAAAAGGAATAGAAGAGAGAGAGAGTGAGAGAGAGAGAGAGAGAGAGAGAGAGAGAGTAAGTAGAGCTCTTAATTGCTTTGAGAGATTTTACCAGCATTACCAGAGCGATCGATCGGGCACTCTCGGGCGGTTTCTCAGCTCTGCTAGTTTTTATGCTGGCCTGAGGTTAAAACTCAGTGGGCATCTTTGTTTGTTTGTTTGTTTGAGCCACAGAGAGGGCAAAAGACTTTAAAAAGTCACGCCGACTAACTCCAGCTGTAAACATCGGTTAAGTATGACGCTGGGAGTTTTCTGGGCTCCCCCTATTCAGAGCGCCGGTTGATCTTGAGCGTCTTTGACTAGTCGAGTGGCGTAAGCTGCGTTGCTAGAGGCCACGAGTGTCAATGATTGATAACGCGCGCGTTTCCATCGGACAAGCCCATCACCACGCACTTCTCTCCTGTCCTCTCCTGTCCTGTTCCCTTCTGTCCGGTCCGATCTTCTCCATCTTTTCCCCCCTCCCTCCATCTCTCCCTCCATCTCTCCCTCCATCTCTCCCTCCATCTCCCTCTCTCCCTCTCTCTCCCTCTCTCTCCGTTTCTCTCCGGGGCGTTGAATTGTCACCTGCTTGAGTGGCCCTATCACTGACACACACACACACACACTTGTATTCCTATTTGCACAGACACCCTCACTCTGTCTCTGCATCTGTCACACACACACACACACACACACACACACACACACACACTGCGCACACACACACACACACACACACACACACACACACACACACACACACACACACGCACACACACACACGCACACACGCACACACACGCACACACACACACACACACACACACACACACACACACACACACATTCAACTGCGTCGTGTGAATCTCCGCCGTAAACTCAGACAAAGGGGCCAGTGTGTTGCTATGGATAATCACGATCCCTTGTCACCGGCAACACCACCACCACCACCACTGCCGCCGACACCAGTGCTGCCGCCCACCTCACAAACCTAATTTTAAAGAGAGTCACACCTTCCCACATTGTGAGGCGGCAGGATCATGTGTCCAACCAACACACACACTCACTCACTTACTCACTCACTGAGACAGCTCCAGGAAGTGGGAGAGAGAGGGAGAGACAGAGAGAAAGAGAGAGAGAGAAAGAGAGAGTGATAGAGAGAGGGAGAGAAGCAGGGAGGGAGAAGAGATGAGAAAATGTGTGGGGGAAATGAGGGTGCAAGAGAAGGAGCTAGAAAAAAGAGAGGAGACGCTGGGAGAAGATTCTGCCGTCCTCACTCCCCCATTCTTTTCTTGCCACCGGGGAGAATGAGCAGAATCAGAATGATCAGCTTTATTGGCCAGGTTTGCGTCAACAAACAAGGAATTTGAAGTAACACTTTTGGGAGAAAGCGCATAAGTTTGGCCATAAATTTCTACTGTCTATATGCTATCGGGTGCTCAGTGCTAGGCATTAGGCAACAGGCCGGTATCACTGTGTGCACCTGCGCCAAACCAGGACCTAAGTGGAGTCCATTCAGCCATTTTATTTTGACATTCAATGTTAACGTTAATGCACCCTCACACAGAAAACAGGTACGCTACAGAAAACGTTAGCTCTTTTGCAGAACTTCAGTTTTGGAAGTAGTCACCTTTTTTTTTTTCCACTAACTACATAATGTTTTAGGAGGAACCACACACTTCGGTGACCACAGAGAGAGGATGTGACTGCACCACCGTTTCAGACGCAAAAACTCCCTGGCAACAGCCCAGTGGCACCCCATAACGGCAACACTCAATTAATTACTCGTTCAAATATGACTGGCAAATCCATGAGAGCGGACATGTTTCTTTGTAATTTAGTTATACAAAGTATCTTGGGGTACAGTCGAGTGTGCTTCATGAATCCTGGCAGGTTTGCATGTTTCTCTATCAGCTGTGTGATATGCTCTGTACATCACACTACACAAGGAACAGCTAAAAAACAACTGTGTAAAAAGTGAAGGTAAAACAGTGAACCGGAGAAAAAGTGAATCATGTAAGCAGCACTAAGCATTTTCTGCTCCCCAGAATATTTCATAGAAACAAACTGTGTAAAAAGTGTGTAAAAAAGAAGGAGTGCAGCGCTCTGCGGCCCTGCGGCCGCCTGGCCTGATGGTCTGGCTCAATGTGCCAGCGTGGAGCAAGAGCATGCCATGGGATCTGGAGCTGGGGAGGGATTGGCAAGCTTATTTTGTCATGGCACAAATGAAAATGGGAGCTGGAGAGGCCACCAGGGCCACATGTCCCACTTCTAGCCCCTAACCCAACCCCCCCACACACACACACACACACACACTCTTGGGACAGGGAGAGGTATGAGTGGCACTGGAGGAGTCCAGATTCACCACTTCTTGTCCGTGTGGCTCAGCTGCTGCTAGCTACGTGCTAACAGCACCTAGGTCATGCCTTTGATACCCATGGAGAAGACATACTGATACTGATACTGACATACACATTTCTTGAATTTCCCCTTGGGGATCAATAAAGTATCTATCTACTGTATCTATCTATCTATCTATCTACTGATCGCTACCTTATACTGTAAGTCAGTCTGGATGAAAGTGATAAAGTGACTGTAATGATGTGCCTTAGTGACTAAGTTACTAGGTGTAAGTAAGTACAGACTTTTTCAGACCTTCTTAAGGCTAAAAGAAATGTGTCAATTTATGTTTTTTTGTGTTTTCATTCTTCAACCATACATGTGGTCGCATAATGATGGTTTTAATTCCAAGCTGGGTTTTCTAACTGATTCATTTTTGCTTAGTACTTGCCGCAAAAATATTTCTATTTCCATTAGGCCTAAACAACCTCTAACGGTTACATAAGGAGGTTGGTTATACATATCCCAGATTGTGGCATGATTGGCTGAGGTGCTGGTATGACTGCAGTCGTTATATTATGAGACATGGTTTGCATCAGAGCATTCACTGACACATGGGGATGGCAATGTCACCTGTCCAAACCACAGCGCTGGGAAAGCTTCATTTACAGCGAAAAACTCGACATTTACCGTTCACATTCACACTGTTCTGCCATGCAGCAGGTTTAAAAATACATAAAGAAAATAGTAGAAAAGAATTCTACTGTTCGCACCACAAGCATGTTCTATATCCAAATGGCACTTTCGTGACACAACTAATTAATGAAAACAAGTTGATCTCGCATACGTTAAATCAACTCAATTAGAACGCCATGGCAAAACTCAACACACTAATAGCGAGGGAGCAGAATAATTGTATGTTGAGCAGGGAAAAGCTTGAATGTTAAACAGGCCCTGTTAACAGCACTTTAGCACTTTCCTGATGAACTCCCGGATGCATTTCCATCCCCCGTGATAATAGACTA
>NC_063192.1:4970671-4973171 GCF_017589495.1 Alosa alosa | reverse complement strand
AGGGTCAGACACCTGCCTCTGGCTTGAAAGTCACATTTCTATGCAAAAGACACAGTGTCTATTTGATGTGAGACTGGCAATCTCAAAGTTGCCAAAAACTGCTTCAAGGGCAAAACAAGTCCTAAATCAAGTCTTATGCTGGGCTGTAATAATTGTGTAGGTGTTGCATCTATTAAATGGTATCACTAGCTATACATGCCAATAACATTTAACTTCCAAGTCAAAGCCCAGTCATTCTGAGGAGACAGTTAATTCACACCGTATTTATTAACGCCTTTAATAGACATCTTGTTTGTGTTCAGTCATAATCCTTTTGACTACGCGTGGAACGGTAACTCTAACACAAACGGTAGCCTAAAATACTAAAAGGAGATTCTGCCACCCAGGTATATTGTCTGGAGTCTGAACATTTGTGGCCATATTTTCGCGCATTCCTTATGGCTATGGCTTTTTGCCGTATCTCAGGGCGCAGCTAGGAACTAGCACAGCGAAACAAAGAGACGAGTTTTGTAACGCTGATATCTAAATTATTTCCGATGTCGAATATTACCCACATGGTTTGCCAGACGAACAACTTGTTAACCAGAGGAAACATTAGTCCAGAAACGAGTAAAGTTTTTGAATAATCTACTGTCGCGTGCACCTGCACTCGCTCGGGTAACATTTAAAAGACAATTCCGTATAGGCTGATATAAATTGAAATTTCGCTTTGTGTAAATCACTACACACGACACTAATTGCGAGCAGTGAAGGGAAAACGTGTCATCTTATCACAGAATGACTTATTCTTTTTAATGGACTGGATTTGAGCCGACAATGAGCTGGAGTTTTTTTTGTTTGTTTGTTGACGTCGCACCTGAAGTGGCGTAAACGCCGTGTTGTCAAGCGCGTCGACTCGACACAAGAGGGCTTGCTCCCCTTCCTACCCCATCGGTCGGCGAGCTCGGCAGAAAATGGAGGAAGACGGAACTGACCAGCTTAAGGGGGCAGACAGAGAAAGAGAGAGAGACATGCACACACAATAAAGCCGCGCTGTTAGGCATGACATTCTTAATAGTTGAGCGAATAGCCCCCCGGTGTGTGACACTTCTCTCCGCACTTTCCAACTTGAGAAGTATCGGGTGATGGACGGCTCGCGCTGAGCTAAGATTTGAGAACAGTATAAACACCCCCCAAAATTTAAATGAGCCCTAAAAATTCCCCTTCCTTGTCTGGTATACTGGGTGTTGACGCAGCAGAAATTTCCAGCTGGAGAAATTCCCCTTTTGGAGGTTAACCGAGGGGAGGCGAAGGGGGGTTAAGCCCTCACTGCCAAGCATAGGGCTTTTCATTTAAATACCCCCGACCGCAAAGAGCGGATACTTGAAAACACGGCAGAGAGATCACTGACAGCTCGAAGCGTGAGAATTCTATAAGCCCAAAGCTTTGCCTTGAGGTCAAAACTTGGGGAGGAAACCATTATGTTGTGCGGGTTTTAGGGGAAAAGTCGGACGATGCAGGAGGGCGTCGAGCGTACCCAAGCAACCACCTTAGCGATTTAGCAACAGTTCAAGTTTCGCTATGATGTTTAATTTACCTTATGGTGTTTCATTGAAATTTTGGTCCGCCCATGAATGCGCGAGAATCATTCAGTGTTGATGAATGGCAGCATCTTACACTTGACAACAGCTCGCAACATCCTTACAAGTAGCATACTGTAGCTACCGGCTCGCCTGTCACGTACTGTATCATCACTTGGCAACCTAAAGACTGGTTGCCGACTAGAACCTATTATTTACTTCTCCATGTCGCACAAATCAAACGCACTAACTGCTGTCACTATGTACCGTTCGTGACATGTTAGGCGTCTCCTACAAAACTCACGATGCTTTCTCAACTTGAAGTTACCTGATTGCTGAATAGGCTACCAACTATGGGCATGCCACATTTTTTTCTGAAAGGAAAAGAGCACACTATAACATACACAAATATAATTTAAGGCACCGGTCATTCTCACGAAAGCCACAACGCAGTTGTGTTTTAAGATTAATACCTGGGTTGGCAACAAAACTACTGTGGACAGACAGTAGTGAACAGAGCGCTGTGAGACGTACCTGTTAACCCATGGGGTCTGTGTTAAAGCGTTATCGATGCTTCTGACTCCAATTTGGCGTGACAGTCAGAGAGATGATGTTCTAAATTCTCGAGTCTTCCTCCCCAGTGCCTTTTTGGTGTCCCTTCGTGTAATTCCCCTGTTCTCTCCCTCTTTCTCCGCCTGTCTTTTCTTTCTCTCTCACTCTCCCTCCCCTGCTTTTCCGTGTCTCGGTATCAGGAACCAACCTCCCCCTCTGTGTCTGTCTCTCGCGCTCCCTCTCTCTCTCTCTCTCTCTCTCTCTCTCTGTCGAACGCACTCTCTCCCCGACTCTCCCCACTGTTTCGACTCAGGCTCGCACAGGAAATGAGGCAACATGAACACACGCTCTTTTTCTAACGGCATGCTGGGTAGAACCATCAACCCCGA
>NC_063192.1:4908171-4955671 GCF_017589495.1 Alosa alosa | reverse complement strand
GGTATGCGCACATTGACCAGCCTGTATGGGCCGGGTCAGGAGTCCTTGTGACCCAAACTAAAGGTCATCTGGATTATTGTCTTTACCTCACATCATGGTCAATGACTGGCGGGTTAATAGTGATTGAGAAAGTGTGTGAGAATGCAATCTAATTAACTTCTTGCTATCTGCTAAGAGAGGATCAAGATTACAAATGCATTAAAGTAAAACAACAACAACAACAACACATGAAGGTGTGTGTATTAGCTCCTTGGTGTTTTCAAGATTTTCAATAGTAGCCTACAGTATATATATGATTACATATTTTCATTTTCAGAAAGATAAGTTGTAAAAACTGAAAGCGATTTCATGCAGAATTTAATCCTCTGTGTAGCCTACACTGTAATTGGACTGTAGCCTACGATTATAGTGTTAAATCTCTAGTCTTACATTGCGAGACATTACATACAGTATGAGGATTGGTCCCTCTAGTGGTAGGCTTTGTCACAAACCACAGCAGCACGCGGTGCCTGTTAAGACGAGAAATTGGGTCGGATTGTATGAAAGTGGCCTGCATTTAACCAACATGTCCACTCTGGCAACATAAAGTCTCTCTTAACATGCAACATCAAGTCATTACTCTTGCTGCTTTTGCATGTCCACCGCTGTGGTTCCTTTTCAAGCACAAACGTTTTTAGGCCTACATCTATAGACCTACAGTAGTCGTGTCATCAGGCATTTAGGCTAAGCCGTTTCGAGTCACATTCCGTCCATCATCAGCGCTTAGCTGCTGTGTAGGGCCGCGTAACCTAAACGTTGGGGCTGACCAGCTTCAAATGTAGATTAGGCTGTGCTTGCACCTTTATTAAATAATTAGATTATGGGATTTTAATGAACTTGAGCTTGTTATCGGGTGGGTTCCAGGTCAGACCACCATTACTAAGCCGCCCATCCAGCCGATCTACACAAGTCGTGTAACCTGATGATGGAAAATGTTTCATAAATGTTTTATAAGGTAACAAATAGAGAGAAAAAATTAGTTCTAATTTAGTTCTAAATTAACTGGTGTTGTTGATCCTAATGCAATTTGAGAATCAATTTGAGTGTGCAATGATATAACAAAGCCATGTTTGATAGCCTAAATATTTTTGCCTTGCCTATAGAACAATTTTGCATAGGCCTAGGCAACAATGTTCTGAAATCATGAATATAAGGATGGAAAAGTAAAATGTTCAATAAAAACTTCTTTACTTTTAACACAATGAGCATTTAAGGAAAACTCAATTTCAACGTAGATCTCTGCTTCTCGAAGTAGCCTACTGTCAGCACGATTCTTTTAACAAAATATATATATAAATGAAAAAATCAGTGCTATCTAGCTCTTTTTCTGCAGGCAACAACTAGAGTACCCAGTCAGCACAGTAATACTCTGGGGGCATGATTTTAGAAATCTGGCCCTCCAATCCTTAGTCAAGATGGCAAGATGGCAAGGCCATTGGTGAGTTATTAATTACGGTAAATTCACGTACTATAGGCCATAAATGAAAGCACTGCAGTATCTATTCTGTTAGATATTAGGCCAAGAGAAAAGAAATGTGCCACAATCATATAATAAAACTCACCAGTCTGCTCAGATGTTCAAACTGCTCAGATATTTATTTATTTTAATTATTTAATTCCTGTACAATTTGACTTCATTAAAGAAACTATTTTGACCACGTGTAGCACTTAAAAAATACATTAACAAAGACACTGGTCAACACTGGCCATGTACAATTGGGTCAACATTACAATATACAAACATCATTTCAAAATCATGATACTTGTGCAAAATTGATCCTTCAAAACTGGGCATCTGGTCTGGTCCTGTTGATTAGCAGTCAAGAGACAGTGTTTCATGGGCTGACGAACCTGAGATTGCACCTGAAGTTTCACCATTCTCAGGTTGGACAGTCCTTGAAAGCACCACTCAAATAAACATTCTCAGGTTGGACAGTCTACAAAACATTCAGTGGTGGTCTCTGGTGTTTGAAAGCACCATTCAAAAGATGCCTGCAAGAATGCGCGCACACACAGACACACACACAGACACACACCCTCTCTCTCTCTCTCTCTCTCTCTCTCTTTTTCTCTCTCTCTCTCTCTCTCTCAAACACACACACTCACAAACTGGCCCCTGAAGGCCATGGAATTCTCAGTCCGGTTATAGAATAAGAAGGCACGCTGTTTAATGCTAGACAGTGAGCATAAGGCTGAGTTTTCATCTATAGCAGAGGCCGGCCTGACCATGTGCAGAAATATCCACCGTGTAGAGTAACGTCCATCACACCACGGAGGAAGCCTGGTCTCTCTCCAACCCTTACACAATGACAGCCATCAACATCACAGGACAGCACAAAAGCACAAACTGAAACCTTCATGAAAAACTCAAGACCTGTTCAAATAACATTTGTAATACTTTTGGAACGGGACTGTAGTAGAGAAAAATGCACAGAATTATATTTTTACTTATTCATCTAGCTTATACATTCTCAAATAACACAACAAAGGTAATGCTTAATTTGAAATGAATGTCACAGCACTGTCGGAGGGGAGTGCAAATTAAATCCACATTACTTGTGTCAGGCAGTGCTAAATCAATTAAAAGAAAAAAAAATTAAAAAAGAGTAGGAAGAAAAACATAACCCATCAAAGACCTCCTTTGTGAATTAATTTTATATATAACCTCCCCCACATTTTATGACCCATACTATATGCTTTGAAAGAATAAAGTGCATACAAGATGATCAAGCAAGAGTCTACTTTCATATCAGTTAATAACGTCAAGCGTGCCTTGTCAGACACAGAGTGGAGAAATAATAATAATAGATGGAGACTCTACTGAGGTTTGCCAGCCGAGTCTGTCCATTATTCTATTATACGCACTCAGCAGCTTCATACAAATCAAACCCCACAGTGCTCATCAGCAGCTCAATTATACATGCACTCGCTGTGTTAACGCTTGTGTCCTCTGTGTCGCCGAGGCCCATCAGTGCCCTACCAACCACCCAGCTACACCCCCTCCCCACCCCTCTCCCTCTCTCTCTCCCTGTGCCTGCCGTGCAATTCTGCGCTCTGAAGCCTGGGAGCTTCACAAGAGGGGAGAAGGAGGAGGAGGAGGAGGAGGAAGAGAGACAAATAAAATAAATAAATAGAATACATCTCCAGTGCTGAATAATTGAGGTCGTCGGGTGGACGGCGTCCGGAGGGGCCTCGGAGCCATCAGCGCTCGGCAGGTGCATTCGCGCCCTCTCTCTCTCTCTCTCTCCCTGGAGCACTTAAAGCCTGTCGGGGCCCCAAACCCCCGAAGCCTCAACCACACTGTTGCGCTGCTCTGTGACATTTACCAAACAAACATCAAATAGCTTTAAAAGTTACCCCAGTCTAACCTCCCACTCACCCCGTCCGCCCCTGCTACCCATCCAGCCCTGTCTGTGTCAGCCTTATTATGTATGAGAAAGGACAGGGGGGAGAGAGCATGGAAGCCCAGCTCTCTCAAACGCTTGTACAGACCTGTAGCAGGCTGGTCCTCCATCCAGAGAAAGAGAGAGAGAGACAGAGATAGAGGGTGAGGGAGAGGAGGAGGAGAGAGAGAGAGAGAAGAAAATGAGAGAAAGAGTGTGATACTAAAAAGAGAAAGGAGAAATAGACCAAAGGAGAGAGCAAGAGAAGAGAGAGAGGCAGATAGGGTCCGTTCTTGATAGGCAGGACAGGACGTCTTCACCAGAAAGTTCACCTCTCCGCATCGCTCCTCTGTCAGGTTTAGGCTTCTGAAGAGCACGCTGCCATGGGTGTATACACACACACAATTACTCACGCGTGTATCTGAGCACACCAGCGATCTCCTAAGGCTCAGGGGATGCAGGCTCTGCCACATATGAGCGCTAGTCTTCTTCCTGTTTGTCAGTCTGATCGCGCTCGTGGCAAACTTTCCATGACATCTCAATATCGAGGCCCATTTGAAAAAGACCAATTTAGCTCACTCATACACTTCTATATACCTAGCTGTTGCGCACAAATAGCTTAGTTGTGACGCAGATCAGAGAGGATGTTCATTTTGTTTAAACAGGTGTACTTTATTGTGCATTCATTTATGTTAATGCAAATCAAACTATACTTTAGATTACTTTTAGATTTTAGATTACTTTTTAATAATTATATGCTGTGTGAAATGTTAAATACTTATTGTACACTTTCCTCTGAAGTTTTTAGATATCTATCTGCAACCAAATATTTTATTGAAGCGAAAATGAATAAATGGCATCCTACCTAATATACAGTTAATTACATGATGACTGCAGCCAGGGATAATCAGTTAAAAGTCCCTGCTCATTGTGAAGAAATTAAATGCATTATTATTCTTAGAGTACACAAACTATAAAATGTCTAACAAGCCAAATCAAACTCAACACTACCCTGACAAAAATAGGTTTGTGGGTTCAAAGGTCAATAGCGTTTTAAATACTCTACACAATTACTCATTTATTTAACTTCATCTGAAGCTTTTTTTTAGATTTCACCTTGCTTTGAGAGTCAAGCTAATTATGGAAAATGATGAAAGATATCGAGGCTAGTTTCCATACGCTGAGGACAACCACAGTATCCTTCCTGTGCATTCTCTCTCTCTCTCTGTATGTGTGTGTGTGAATGAGGGGTGCAAGCCTTTCTCTCCTCTCCTCCAGTCTCAAACAAAGGTGCAGAAAGACACAACGTGTCATTTCCCCACACACACACACACACACACGCTGGAGAGCAACAAGCACAGACCTCAGAGATGGAATTGGGTCTGTCCAGGCCACTGTAGGCTTTAGCCCAAATCAGTTGCTTGGCACGTGGGCAGAGTAGTGTTCTATGTGGTGTTCAGTTCACATACTCCTTTCTGGAAGTTGGTTGAAGGGGGGTGGGGGGGGGGGGTAGTTTTAAGGTACAGGAAACTAAGCAATTTTCTACTCAAAATGAAACTGCCAGTGGAAAAACAAAAAAAGTGTGTGTACACACACACACCCACTCACACACACACACACACACACACACACACACACACACACACACACGGACACAAACAGGACACAACAGTGGATACACACAGGTTGCTAGGAAATGTCACACTGAGTATATATTCCGAGGGGAGATACAAAAGGAACAAGAAATAAATAAAATAATCAAATTGATTTAAGATGTCAATTTTTGTACAGTACAAAACATCTCATGCAAGGAAGAGAAAGAATGAAAGCACATCACTGCACACAGACGTCTAAACACAAGGCAAACCTACACACACACACACACACACACACACACACACACACGCACCAGTGGTGTAGAGGTACTGTCATGCAAGCATCCATGCATACCCACCCTGCTGTGGTGAGTTAGGAGTTGACCCATCCACTATACAGAGTGCAGGTCAAGTGGTTAAAAACAGAATCTGGTGAGTCATTAGGTCATTTGTTACTTATTTACATATTTATTTATTTGTTCCTTCACCGAGTCTTCACAGGTGCATGTGTTTGCATCTTTGGGGGATAGTACAATCACTGCTGTCTAGTGCACCATAAGCCAAAACAAACAAACAAACAAACAAACCAAATCTTCAAAAAAAATACACCGAAACGTCTTGTACACCGTTTCAGCTTGAAATAAATAACTGCCGCAGCTTAAAGCAATACAGTCACTGAGGGAAGAAAAGATCAAACTAAGGCATCATGAGAGATCTAAGATATGATTACAGATTTATATTTTGCATATGCATTCAAAAACTACAAGTGCTTTCTGGGGTGACAATAAAATAAAAACATGGCAACATAACAATTCTTCAACCATAAATAGAATTGCGGAATCGATAAGCCAAGTGACCCGCAGTTACACAAACACACAAGCACGTATCAGCTGATTCCATATATGGTCAAGGCAACAGCTTACCACACTGCAAACATTAAACACAGTGTGGTCAGGTATGTTTGCGCGCTACAATTGTTTTTCATTTCATTCAGCCAAATAGCTATACACTAAGGAGAACAAAGGTAATAGCTGTTTGCTAAAGTTTGTAGATTGTTTTTTTTTTAGGCTATAATGAGATGGTGTGATCATTGGATATGTTTTGCTCATCAAAAGCAATGTGATAACTTACTGGACTGGCGGACTAGTAGTGTATGCAACAGATAGAAGAATGAATGTGTGTGTGAGACAAGACGGCACGTACATGTGTGTACTGTAGGCTACCTGTATGTACCTGAGCTTAACGCCCATTACAGTACAGTGCCATATATGCAGACAGACATGAAGTAGCAAGTTACTGTGTATTTCATGAGAATAAAACATACAAGAGCCTAAAATATGAATACGAAAGCAGACGATATACACAGAAGGACAAAAAGACTATGACAACAAACAAGGCGCCAATGAATGAATAACGCCTTGTAGCCAACATTACCGATTGATTCTCAGTTCTCGGGTGCAAGCATGAGGTTATTAAAATAACAGCCACACTTGGCAACATCTTCATTGGCAACGTTTCTATTATTTAACGCTTATAGATTCGGCGAGCTTGCTTCTATTTCTATAAATAACACAGGGATGACTCTTAAGAAAAGTCTTTGGCCTCTCTGCTGCTGAAGAACGATAGGGGTTGAGGGGTGGGAGGGCTAGTAAGACCTGCGCTTTCTGCAGCTTGTGGTCTGGTCAGCAGGTTTGAATTGGTGGGAGTGAAAGAATGCGGGGGACAGCAGAGACAGAGTAAAAGAAATGACGCCCACAAGTTTTTTCCATGAAGAGGTCCTTCAAAGACCTGCGCGGTGCCTGTGCAGTTGAGGCACCGAGCAGCATCTCAACAAAAAACGCCACGGATGCCTCGAAAAGGTCAACCTCTTCAAAGACGTGAAAAAGTAACAGAAATGCAGCCAAAATGTGTCACGAGCTCCAATTCTGTCTGCTGTCACCAATTCACCAGTTTTTCGAACTGCACTCCGAAGTCTTTGATGATAGTGTTAAGTTCATAACGTTTAAGGCAAAACATCACTTTTCCTAGCACAACGCGACAACATCACCACCACCACCAACAAACACAACAGCAACACCAATTATACCACAGACAAACATATGTAACAATATTTTAAAAAATGTCAATGTAAAATATGTACAACACTTTCCTTAAAAACGCACTCATAAATGTGAAAAGACAAATAGTCTATAGAGTGATTGTCCTTTGTTCAAGCCCAAACCCATCCCTGTTTTCCTGGCTGGATGTCAGTGGACAGTGGTGGTCTGTACGGTGGGCACTGGAGCTCCCTGGTGTGGGTCCATGTAGCTGCCGGACAGGGAGGCTGAACGTGCCCCCCTCTCCATAGAAACCTCGTTTCCTCAGTTACCACAGCGATCGGTCGGCCCCTTAGTAACTGGGCTCGTCCATCTCCTCATCACTCCAGTCGGGGGGTGCGTCAGTGCCAAAGTACCGATCCCCAAAGTTACCTTCATCCAAGGAGGAAAAAAAGGTCATTATACCATAATATGACATATGTAACAAAACACACACACACACACACACACACACACACAGACACAGACACAGACACAGACACAGACAACCAATCGACACAGACACAGCACACATTTTCTGTCTAAAATACATACAGTATTTTGCAGAAATACTTTACTGAATTTTAACTGAAATGTCTTTGTTAAAGGCTTAGTTTAAAGTATTGAACCATGCTCAATACTATACCATCAAAGCAAGGTCAGTGGCCAACAAAAGTTTTCTTTATAACCAAGAAAACAGAAGTCGGCACAATACAGGCATCAAATATTTGAATGTGAAAATGTCACACTGACAAAAAAGGAGGAATTTCACACATGGAACTAAAAACATCAGCATTGACCTCAGGAGTTTGGGGCAAAAGGCTTTCAGAACACTTTCAGAGCTTCATGTTATAATGAAAATAAAAAACCTGATGGGGATCTCACTATCTCACTGCAGGACACCGTGGACTGAATTATTTGTTAGGTGCAGACATTTAAAAAAGAAAAGTCTGGGTATCTGATCTTTAGCCATTTTCAGCGTGAGGCTCAGCAGGCTCAAAATCCCGTTTGTTAGAATCACTGAGAGGAGGATGTCTACAGGGCTGCCTTTGTAGCCTTTAATGCAGTAACAGTAGACAATGATAATCTTCTGCTTCTAAAGCCATAAGCTTCTAACTACAATCAAATCATCAGATATAAGAGCAGTAACACAGATGAGAGCCAGCCAACAGTCTCCAACAAGACACACACACACACGCACACACACACACACAGACTTTCCAGCGGAGAGCCGCCTTCTAAAGTTAATGTTGAGTTAACTGCGTGAGTAAAGGATCAATGGAAACAGTGAGGCATGTAATAAAGGCTGATTTACGATCTGAAAATGTCTCTCGTCCTGTAGTGTCCAACACACGCAACTTTTTCCATAACGAAAAAAAAAAACCTCTTCCATAGTAGGGTGTTTGACCATGTCGAGACTTTCATTTAAACATATCAGATTAAAATATGAACTATTACGTCAATAAAACATGTAATACTACACACACACACACACACACACACATATTGCGGTGGATTTGGTTGCTCGGAGTGCTGCTCACCTATGCCAGGGATGATGTGGAAGAGGGCGTTGACCTTCTTGTCGACGGCGGTGGTGATGATCTTGACCTGGGGGAAAGCGTAGGCCACAGAGTGGACCCCCATCTCGGCCATGAGCAGAGAAACCAGCAGGATCTTATCCTCCTGCACATCATGGTCCTGCACACACACACACACACACACACACACACAGTTAAAAAAATATCATTAAAAAGCTTTAGAAGCACAGGGGTTTATCATCGGGAAAGGCACAGCTAGGTTCTTCGAAAAGGTATTCAAAAACAACTCAACTCTCATCATGGTAAAATGGTGATGCACTTTTGATACACTATGACCCACATACTGTATATGTTTATTCCACTGTTTGGTTGAATTTCCCATTGTCCTACGTAATTTAGAACGACCATTGACATTATGTTATTTGAAAACCTATGAAGTAGAGCCATTTTTTTGGCCAGATCACACTTAATTCACCAAACACGTTGTGACGTTTAAATGAACTGTCATGTTGCATCTGAGCTGTAAAATACAGACGTTCAGAACATACAGTACTGTACTGTGGCAACACTGTAGCATATGACGGAGGTGGCTTTTAGCTAGATGGATGGCAGTAGGCTAAGTAAAATAGCGATGGTTCAAAGCTTAAGTTTATCAGAATCCTGGGATATGCCCGCTTGACAACGGGAGAGATAGAACTAACGACTGGCCTTTGGCCGTAGCAACCATCCATTTAGAACTAGTAACGGCAGTTTGTACTGCAAGTTGAGAAATTAGTTGAAATGTGTCGGGAAAAAGTAGTTCTACAAACAAGACAGTTCTAGCGATTAAAACCTTTCATTATAACAGGAAATGAACACAACGCAAGTGGCAACAGTGGAATAAGCGGGATAATGGACTCCACGGTGGTCATGCTGCACGGCGGGCCGTATTACAACCTCAAGCGTGCATTCATTTCTGTTAACAGACCACCGTGTCGTCCATTGTCCCTTACATAATATGTCCATCAGAAACAATCTGGGGCCGTATTCACAAAGAATTTTAAGACTAAAAGTAGGTCCTAACTGGCGAATTTAGGAGCAACTCCTAAAAATAATGGGCGTGTCACTCCTAACTTTAGGACTCCTAATTTTGTTCTCTAAAAGTAATTCACAAAGCATTTTAGACCTAAAAGTAGCACCTAAGTCTGGGACAGCTTAAAAGAAGTCGAGAGGACTCCTAACTCACTAAGACCTATTCACAAACCGCTTTTTGTGGCATTTCACGTCGCAATGTTTTGAAATGCGTATGCGGCTACAGGAGCTTCCAATCGCGAGGGAACAATTTTGCATTGTAGGCATAAAAGGGATGCAATAATGCCAACAACAACAACCAAAACTACTCATTGTCAACATGTAAATTAAATGTAACGTTTCATTGTGAATCAAATTAAAATGTTCTCCTCTTTGCAAACGTAGGCATATGGTGACAGATTCATTTAATAATGTTGCAAAGACACTGCATCAATCCGTATGTTTCATTAGGCTACTAGGCTATTTGTTTTGCCTTACTCTTAATTCATTTAGGCTAGGTCTTTTTATTCAGTTATTAATCATCTTCCGTCCTTCGCACTACATGTGTAGCGCACGCATTCTCAGACCTGTCACCTGTCACTCATCATCGTAGCGGGAAGTGTTTGGAATCATTCGGCGCATACAATCATCAGCCAATCAAGGTGGTCACTTCAGTCAAGCTCGTGCATGAGTAATGACGTCATCCATAGCAACAAAGACTCACACTTAGTTTAGGAGTTGTCGTTTTTCCTTACTAAGAGTAGGTCTGAAAGGCTTTGTGAATAACTTTTAAGAGAAAACTCCTAGCTAAAATCTTTTATTGGGATTTAGGAGTACTCCTAGTGGTAAGGTAAAAGGCTTTGTGAATACGGCCCCTGGTCTGTAGGCCAACCGTTTTGAGCTGCTCACCAGTAAGACGCGGATGGCCATCATGGCAGCAGCGCCTGTTGAAACGGTGCAGTCCATGAGAATGACGTGGTCCTCGCTGATGTCTCTGGGCAGACGCAGATAATGCAGCTGGACACAGGGAACACCAAGTCAGCAAGCCACACAAATACAAATCTTTTAGAACACTATTCCAAAAGGCAAAGTTCTCCTTCAGAGCACTGGTACAATAACTCAAAGTTATCTTTCAGAACACATTAGCGCAATATATAAGACTAGAATATCACAAGACTCAAAGTTATTTATTCTGCCAGATTTCCAAGACTCTTTGCGCTCCAAGCAGTGCACATTTTTCAAACTAATGGGTTCATTGATAAGTAATGTACTACTAGCACTACTGGGGATTGAAAGGGATCATATTTAGTATTGTCAAGTCAATTTATTTACATAGCAACCTGCGGATGGCCAAAGTGTTTTTTACACAGTGAAAGAACAAGATACAGCGTTTGAAAAAGGGTCCGTTCGCAGAGTGTAAAGATTGTGTTAGAACACTGGTCTAATTTCTCCAAATGTACGCATCGCTATCACATCTGGTGTAGCCAGTTCCACAGATTATAGTGGAAATTAATTGTTGCATCAGAAGCACGGCAAATGGAAACCTTCAGTTATGTACCGATGTAGGCCGATGTAGTCTCCTTGTCATTAAAAAAAAATCACAGACAACAAAACTACTGCGTAATAACTGTGTTTTATCGCGGATTGAGGGAAATCTCCTTAAAAAGCAGGCCCAAAAGTGAATGACTTTCATCTTCTGGTTTTCCTAAAGCTCAGCTGAGACACACACCTGGTGGAAATGAGTACACAATCCCGGTCATGGAAGCAGTTTTAGAGAAAAGTGTTAAAGTGCTAAAAAAGTAACTGTAAATGCTTTGCTCTCCCACTTTAAATTTGAAATTTGGCTGAAATGTCAGACTTGACCCATGGCTCTCTGATAGCTTGCTGCTATATTTACATTGTCACTTAAAGCAACACCAAAGAACTTTTCCTCTGTCGCACACACGCTATTTGTTTATCGTATTACGACATCATGCAAGTCAAATTTGTAGTTTCTTATGTTTCATTCCATCGAACTACAGATCCGCTACCCGATATGGCAAACTTGCATAGTGCGGTTATAGCCGATAGAGGGCCGCGAAGCGAATGCAGAAGTGCCGTTCACCCTGTTACGAGTTGATGAACCACGGAAACAATTTTGGAAACAAAATTTTTTAAGGTACAAAAAAACTCTTTGGTGTTGCTTTAATACAGAGGCAAGTGGGTGTGTACCTCGGGCTCTCCCGTGTCCTGATTGGTCTGGATGAGGATCTTTCCGATGCGGACGTCCTTACACACGGCCCTTAGCGCCGGCTCCATGGTCTCGCCCGCTCTCAAGATGGACACGCCAGTGATCTATGGCAAGACGAGAGGGACAAGAATTACGCTCATGCTGCAATGAAAAGCAAAGGCAGAGAGGATGAAAGCCTGTGGCCTCAATGAGTACATCTATATGACAGGAGTGGAGAGCAAGAGAGATAGAGACAGAAAGAGAAGGAGAGACAGAAAGAGAAGGAGAGACAGAAAGAGAAGGAGAGACAGAAAGAAAGAGAGAAAGAGAGATAGAGATAGAGATAGATAGATAGAGAGAGAGAAAGAGGCAATATTACTGTGTGTTTACTTACCCTCTTGCCATGGAAAGTCTGCCCTTCGTAGTCCTGTCCTTGAGGTGTCTGGACAATGTGTATCTGAGACGGCAATAAAGAGAGAGAAAGCAGAAGAAAGTGTTTGAGTGAGTGAGTGAGTGAGTGAGTGAGTGAAAGACAGAGTTAGAAAAATAGGCATAGACAGAAAGTGTATTGGTGTGTGTGTGTGTGTGCTGGAGTGTGAAGTTTGATACAGACACAGAGAGTAAAAAAGTATCTGTATGTGTGTATGTTGAAAGAGACAGATTAGAGGTTCAGATAGGACAAAAGAGAGAAGTGTGTAACCCCCTTTGCTGCAGCTGTCCAATGAGGCTAACCTCGGTGAGTGGCGCGTTGGGCACTGAACCAGCCCTTGTAAGTCCTGCTTCATAGGACAGGCTAAATGTCAGCCTGGCTCAGACGCTAACGCTAGCTGGCTGCCCCTGCTGTTGTCTAGTGCTACACCTCACAGCACATTTTCCACTGTGGTGGTGGCCCATTCAGCAGAGTTTCCACTGCTAAGTCACTACACACACTTTCACCTCCACACACACACACACTTTCACCTCCTCTCTTTCTCACAAACACACACATACACACACACAGACTTGTTTATCTATCGGTCTATCTATCTGTCTGGCTAGCTCCATGTTGTTTATCTTTATCCCTCATAATGCCCCATACCTCTCATGTACTTCTCTATTCAATTAAAGTCAATTACACTGAAATATGCACAGCAAGAGCATTTTGCACTGCAGTTGCCTTCTTGAAATTAATCATATAATTAATGCATGTTCAAAGATAAATATTGCATCTCTCAAATGGCTGTCTGTCATTGACTATCTCCCTGTGTCTGTCTGATTGTCTGCCAGTGTGTGTGTGTGTGTGTGTGTGTGTGTGAGATAGTCGGTCTCCCTGTGTATCTGCCTGTCTGTCTCTCTTTGCTCGTCTCTCCCTCACCTGAGAGGGCAGGAAGGACAGGGCGCGTTCGATCAGCAGTCTCATCAGCCGCTTCGAATAGAAGATGAACTCATCTCGGCTCGTGTCTTTGTTCCTAAGATAAAGACAGAGATAGAACAGGGGAGAGAACAGGGGGAGAGAGAGAGAGAGAGAGAGAGAGAGAGAGAGAGAGAGAGAGAGAGAGAGAGAGAGAGAGAGAGAGAAAGAAAGAAAGAAAGAAAGAAAGAAAGAAAGAAAGAAAGAGAGAGAGAGAGAGAGAAAGAAAGAAAGAAAGAAAGAAAGAGAGAAAGAAAGAAAGAAAGAGAGAGAGAGAGAAAGAAAGAAAGAAAGAAAGAAAGAAAGAAAAGAGAGAGAGAGAGAGAGAGAGAGAGAGAGAGAGACAAAAAAGGGGTGGAGGAAATCAGAGAGGTGCGTGTGGACAGACAAGCCTCCCAACCCGTGTCCACACTGTCCACACTGACCCCTTTGTTAGGGTTGGTGTGTTGTTGCATGCAGACACCAGATATGCGCCCTCACCACAATAAGGCCTGCGGGGAGCGCTAGAGTGGAGGTGGGCGTGCGCAGCTCTGGGTGTGAATGTGTGTGCACGAGCAAGATAGGAGATGCTTCTGTGTGTGCATGTGTGGGACGGATGGTTAAGGTGTGAATGTGTGTGTTTGTTTGTGCGTGTGTGTATGTATGGTTTATATGCACGTGTTTGTATGGGTATGTGTGTATGGTTCAAAAGTGCATGTGTGTGTGTGTGTGCGAATGCGGGTGTGTGTATATTCATGCATGAGTATGAATGAATGAATGAATGAATGTGTGTGTGTGTGTGTTTCATTATGCATTAGTATGAGTGTGTGTGTGAGAGAGTAAGGGAGTGTGAGACTGACCTGATGATGGTGTGCATGCCCCTGACCTGAGGCGTGCTTTCGAGGACGCTGAGGGTCTGTGGGAGGGGCTGAGCCTGATGAGCAGAGGCCAATGCAGCCCTGTAACCATGACAACCACACACATGGAGTTGAAAGAGGAAGTAGTTAGCCACCAAAAAAAAGAAAAGGAAAAAAAAAATCAGACCAAAATCTGTCCATGCAGACAAAAACAGACAATTACCAGCCCACACACCCACACTGACATTGCAGACACACACACTTTCCCTGTCTCTCTCCCTCTCACACACACACACACACACACACACAAACACTTCCTCCATGTATCGCATACACACGCACCCACACACAAATTACACAAAAACCTCACATTTCTGCACGACTCTAGTACACACTGACACATGAAACGTTGAGCACACATTAATGTGGGTTAGTGGGAAACCTTGTGATTGAGCACAAAGGCAAACAGACACACACACACACACACACACACACACACGCACGCACACACTAAGGAGGATTAGTTTTCCTGGCAGCGTAGAGCTATGGCAATTTGCAGAAAGTGGAATTAGAACAGTACTTCAGTGGATAATCCCAAACAGGGAATGGACAGGTTGCTCCATAATCAACCAAAAGGTGGCCTGAGCATCCCAGATGTGTGTCCACCTTATATGGACCCATTTGTATACGATTATTATATAATACAATAATGATATAATATTTGTATTGTACAGTGCCGAGGTACCAAATATACAGTACTGTGCAAAAGGCACCCATTAGATTTGTTATTTTAGCAATGCTATGATGACCATATATGTTCATTTCTCATTGCCTTTATTAGAATTCAACCAGAAGATAGAGGAATCATATATGTGTTGTGTTATTATGACCAATCTCGCAAGGGGTGAAGCCGGTTGGTACTGGTACTGGTTCTGGCTCTGACACATTGGTATGTGTCCCAGAAGTGAGAAGGAGCTGACGACACGGACAGATCGAAGCTCATGGAAAAGCTCCAGCTGGAAGAGTTCATTGCTCACCTACAGTGAAGTGGAAAAGTTTCTATTCAAAGAACCTTGATGAGGGAAGCTGACACTGCATTACCACATGGGAACACAATGTAGAGGGTCATCCCGTATAGGGTGGCCCACGGTCAAGTCAGCAGCTGATCTCGAGACCCCCATTGTAGCTGTATCTACCCACAGCTTCTGGCAGGCCAGGCATGCCCATCAGTGGCCTGGGCTGGAAACGACAGCTCCATCAAGAGCTTCCCCCTTTGGGTGACTGGTCATTAGAACACTGCTAAAAGAACAAATCTAATGTAGCTTGAGACTGAAATTGGACTGGTATCAGAACAAAAACTACATTTGATGTGTATTTAAATGGCCTACTGTGTACATATTTCCTGTGTTCTCTGGTCATATTCTAATTAAGAAAGTGAGAAATAAACAATATAATAAACAAACATGTAAGGTGCCTGAGATTTTAGCACAGTACTGTACATATCCAAAGATATTAAGAGATTAAGAAAATGACAAATTATTGTATAAAAAACCCCTAGATCAGGCCAATCGGCTGGACATTGTAGAAATGACCACTTGAAGATTGCAGTAATTCCACACCTCTGAGCCCAGTTGAAGACTGCACAACCACCGAAGCAGGAGCAGAGAAACCTATATGCCCATTTCCTTGCGCAGAGGTTTATTTGACGGGGGAGGTGGGGTTGTGCAATCTTATGAACTGATAAAATCACAGCTGTATGGTTTCAACTAAAAATGGCTCAAAACGGCTACAAGAAGAGAAAAAGAAAAGAAAGGAAAAAGCAAAACAAACTCAGAAGACAAGGCAGATGCAAATCTCCTCACATATCCCAACGGAGCTTCCTCTACGGGGAGACATCAGAACACAAGACCGGAAAAAAACATGAGAAAAGAGAGACAGACATAGACACACACACACACACACAAACACCGATGACAACAGAGGAGAGGGAAAAAAACAGAATGAAGACAAACCCAGAGAAGTGAAATCAGGATGGATGGATTGCATGGGCCAGTGGCAGAGGAGGAGTGGGTGCCAGCTGCAGTTGCCACTTCTCTCTGCCACAAACACACACATACTGCACACACACTTCTCATTCATTTAGTAACCACTTTAGGCCGTGTTGTGAATGGGCAGATGAGAAAATTCAAGAAATGTTTCCTACCAATTGCCCTAATATTTACACCACAGTGTGTTTCTAAAAGCACGCACTTGTGTGAAATTTGGTTTGGTTTTTTGGCCTTGCTGTGTGTGTTGTGTGAGTGTGTATGCGTGCAGTATTCAAGTCAAACTGAAGCTGCCACCATCTCCAGCAAAGAATATCTATTCAAAGACCTGCAACATCCTGTGTCTAGGGTAAAACTTTGTGGGTGCCTCTCTCTCTCTGACACACACACACAATCTCTCTATCTCTTATCTGTAGCGTGTCTGCGTGTTGAATACCTTGCCCAGTGGAAAGAAAAGACTGAGCTTTTTCTAGAAGGTGCTGGAAACTTTGTTGTGGGCAAGAGCAGCATCTGACAGTGGCCGTTGACACAGATGTGGACAGCCAGGTCAAGAGGACGTAGGTGTTTGTACATGGCGTGTGTGTCGTTTTTAGACAGAGAATGCAGAAGGAGGTATGGCTTTCCGCAGAGTCTGTAGTGTGTGTGTGTGTGCGTCTATCGAGTAAGTGTGCGTTGGTTCACCATTTTTAGACACAGAATGTTGGAGGTGTGACAGGAGGCTTTCCACAGAACTTGTGTATGTGTATGTGTGTGTGTTGAGTGTGTGTGTGCCTGAGTGCGAGACACACACACACACACACACGTGTTTTTAACACAGACACAGACAGGTGCGTCTGCTGGCTGTTGGACCGACCTCGCTGGGCTGAACAACGAGTCAAAGTGAGGTGGCCAGCAGCAGCAGCAGCAGCAGCAGCAACAGGCGTGGAGGCCGTCCCACCCAGGCCTCAGCACCAGCACCACCATCACCCACATCAGGCGAACCGTTTTTGACCCACCACTAACCCACAAAAACACTGCCAGGGTGCGCCGACAGGCGATTGGGGGGCAGCAGGAGGTCAGGTTAAGCCAACGGTGATGCATGCATGCATTCATTCATTCATTGATTTCTTCATCAGTGCTGGTGGGGAGAGTGGGTGGAGATGATGCTGTGGGCGGCAGCGCCCCCGGGTGGAGAAATGCGGAAGCAGAAGTAGACACAGGAGTAAATGGAGAAAAGAAACCGTGGAAGGGGTGGTGGTGGTGGGTTTCGGTCGGTCGGTCAAGTAACTGGGGAGTGAGCGGTGCTACTCTACCTGACGCTGAGCTCACGCTGTGGTGGTGGTGTCGGTGTCGGTGGTGCAGGTGGGTGTAGGGGGGGGACATGGAGACGAAGGCGTGGTGCACAGGGGCAAAACGGTCCGTGCGCGCGCGGGGTGGGGGTGGTGTTGGGTGGGTGCAGGTCAAACAGAAAACAAATAACAAAATACACACAGGAGAGCCTCGTTGACACAACAAGCTTTTCATCACTTAATCACATCCAGTGTTTATTTATCCACCAATACACATGCAATGAAAATGACACACGCATCAGTTCATTCAGTGGTCTGCAGTGTAAAGTGTCTCCTTTTGTCTGTCTCCACTCAGGTCTGTTGCTTCTCCTCATTTCAGATCTCTAATGACTTAATACTCCAGAGCCCAGTGCTGGCTGTCAGTACACCACTGTGTCAGCTCTGCTGCATGCCAATGAGAGGCTGTTCAATTCTATGCCTGCCCAAAATGTGGCCTGCACATTAACAAGAGCATGTGTGAGTGTGTGGGTGAGTGTGTGAGTGTGTGTGTGAGTGAGTGTGTGTGTGTGTGATTTTATTTGCTGGGTTATCTGGGCCGGGTTTTAGACGACAGGTCTCCAGATGTCTGCCTAGCCTGCGGGTTGAGTGTGGGTGGGGGAAGGGTATGTGTGTGAGTGTGTGCTCAGCTCAGTTAAATTAGGACAGAACGAGCAAACTTAACCGTCTCTGGTGGTGCAGACTACCAGTGGCCACTTCAAAATACAAAATAATCTGATTGGAAGTCAAAGCAGCATTAAATAAAATGTTTACTGTTGTAATGTGTTTAACAATGTGCAACTCAGTGTGCTTTCTGACAAGTCACTTTTGTACGCTATAAAGGGCATGTATCTACTGATATCTGAAAACATAATCCTATTAAAAACCAGCACCCCTCCTCATCACTAAACTTTAGCTATGACCTATTCTGTCCACTAGAGGGGGCAGTGGGACATCTGTTTCCAGACACCGTGCCGCGACACCCACATGCCCAATGAGCTGCCAACGCTATCGCTGGCTGAACGTAAACAAGCAGGGCCATTATTCAGCGCCGCTTGCACAAACCGTGTCGTGTGTGTGTGTGTGGGGATGCACTGAGCATTCCAGAGGCGCAGAGCTAGCAGCACTACTAACATTCCTCTGCAGGCTTGTTAGCATTATTCCCTAATAAAAATAAAATATATAAAAAAAAAATAAAACAATAAGCACGGTCATCTTCTCCAGCTGAGCATGGGAGATAAGACAATTCTGTGTGTGCACACACCCCCACACCCACGCCCCAACCCAGTGTGTATAGACACACACATATTCAATCCAGCATGTGTGTATACACATATAAACACACACGGACACACGCCCCTGTGTGTGTGTGTGTGTGTGTGTGTGTGGGTGTACACACAGCACACACACACAATGCGTTGTGCGTCCCTAATAGCGAGCCGGCCCTCTCTCTGGTCTTGTTCCCTAGTAACAGACACTGAGTGGTGGCTGAGTGTCTAGCTTCAGTCTGTGTGTGTGTGTGTGTGTGTGTGTGTGATGCGCTAAAGGAGTGGGAGGTAGCGGTGAAGGGCTCTTACCTCCTCCAGCTGACTGTGGACGTGCTGGACGATCAGGTCGATGGCCACCATGTTCCCACCACCTGGAGGAGGACACAAAAGAGCCGTCAGGGCCTCTGCCCCCTCCCCGCAGCAGTCTGACCACAACCCCAACTGAACTCAACCCCAACTCTTGCATTTCAATTTCCTGTTTCTCTTGTCTGACCCGAGGCGGAATAAGGTCAGTGTTTTGCTTTGTTTGCTTAATTTTATGGCCTGCTACTTTCCCAGTCAAAGTGCAGTGCACTCTAGTGTGTAAGTGAGGGAATGTGCACTCCTCTTTTACAAACACTGTACCTCCTCAAAGACCAGAGGGTTTGATGAACAGCACAACAATAGCATGCTGTGCCCTGGATTACTTTATTGATCTCTCATGGGAGATTCTGTGCCCCGCCATTGCATACAAAACACATACATACAGTGACACATACAGTCTACATACAGTGACAAAGACATGATGCAAGACCATGACAAGTTATTCTGATGTCATAGACAGTAGACAAAAAGATCACAGCATGCACAAGGACATGTACCATATAAAACGATAATGACTTGAGAGCTGAGCTAAGGGGACTTTTCAAATATCCCTGGATATCAGTGTAATTGCTTTGTGATCCCTCGGGATACTCGGACATTCCTGCGCAGTAGTGCAGCCTGTACACACCACATTTTGCAATTCTTTCTGAATTTCATGACCATGTGGTATTACAACAGCATCCATCACAACACAATGTACTATTGCAAAAGAATGCTGACAACATTGTACATCATTTCCAAATGGTATAGAAATGATGATCCAATGCTTTTTACATAGTAAGGCACTATATGCTGCATAATCATACAGTACATATATGCATATTATTATGCAGCCTTGGTCTTTGGTTCACAGCTCACCTCGGGGTACCACAATGTCAGCCAAACGCATCGTGGGCTCGATGTACTGTTCGAACGCCGGCTTCACAAACTTATTATACTGCTTAATGACCCCCTCAATTTCCCTCCCTCGTTCGGTGATGTCCCTCCTCAGCCTCCGTACAAGCCGGATGTCCGAGTCTGTGTCCACGAAGATCTTCATGTCCAGGATCTGCAGGGACAGTGATGATTTTAACATGTCAGTGCTAACATACAGCAGACACACATTTCAACATGGACTGGTACATTCAGATATGTGCATTTAATCTGGAACTTTTTTAGACAATATAGATTTATAATGGTATTATTCACTTATATTTCTGAAGGGATAAAGTCACACTTTGGCTCTCTCTTCCTTTTTTCACATACTTGCACACAAGCACACACACACACACACACACACACACAAACAGAAATGACTAAGACCAAGACTAGACTAGACTAATGACTAAGACCTTCGTCTACCCATATAGCTCATGAATGTAGGAAACAAACGGAAGATCTTGCTCAAAGTTCCTGTTCCTCCCCTTACCTTGAGTAACTCCTTATCAGCGAAAGACATGATGCCTTCAAAAATAATGACACTGGCGCCATACACCGTTTTCTGCAAGCAAGGACACATTTCAAACACACTTTAAAATGCCCCTGCAGTGCAAGAGTGCATACGAGCATAGGGTTCAGAGTGCAACATGGAGAGTTATGGCATTACATAACGCAGATAATAATCTTAGCTGCATTTAGAGATATAAGCTTTTAGCATATATGTAGGATACATTAGGAGAAAAAGATGCGCATGTCATAAATGTCCCCCTTCTGAAATGGTCACAGAAACCAAGCATTTCCACACACACAAACACACAGTGGTAGCACTGACTACACCACTGCTCACTGTGTGCCTTCATGATTGAAAGATCCAGTACACCACAGGCTGCACTTATTAATATGGACCCAAACTAAATAATTTTATGCCATAACCACCCACAGCTTAATTTGAAACTATACTGTATGCACTGCACTCTCTAATGTGTACTGAGAGTGTGCACATGCTGATGCGTGTGTGTGTGTGTGTGTGTGTACGAACCCAGTCCTTCTGTCGCCCGTGCGTGGTGAAATCGTACACGGGGATCTTGACGCTCTTCCCCTGCTTCAGCTTGCGTAGTGTGGGCACCAGCAGGCCGAAGTCAAAGGCGTCAGGGTGGTCAAAGTTGTAGTCGTTGCTAGCGGCTAACACCTGCTGCTCAGGGGTGAGCACCTGTGGAAAGACACATCAAGAATGTTTTAGAAAACAATAACCCTCTCAGCATAGAAGCACACGAGCACACATGAGATTCACACGATTGCACATACATACATGTATCTCAGGGATGACATACAGAAGTTACAGATCTCAATAAGCCATACAGTGTATTTACAGGTCACCCATAAATACTATGTTTAATGGGTACACCCATGTTTTGTAAAGGGCACACATGTTTTTATTCAGTTGACCAAGTCACATGCCGAGCTTGGGGACAGAATTAAAATGGGAGGTGGGGGGTGTGTGCGGTGACTCTGTAAGCATGAAGATGATATCCCAATCCTGCTCCCTCCCTCCCTCTCTCTCCAGTTCGCCACAGCTGAGGACAGCCATGCTAAATTTAGGCGGGACACAGACAGTGTCAACCTACAGCGTCACAGAGCCAAGAGTGTGCCTTTAAACGTCCCCCCTAGCTCAGGCATTTGGCATTATCACTCTCTTTTCCCCTCCAATATCTCTCTCTCTCTCTCTCTCACACACACACACACACTTTTTATCTCTAAAGACACGATGAAGCTCCTCTCCTGATTGCATTTGCAGGCCGGAAGCAACAGCCCAGTGTTGGGACAGGCAGCTCTGCGATGTGTTGCCACCAGGACGGGTAGCTCAGGGCAATTGGTCTCAGGTGGCAGGAACATGCAGGACTCAGCACTTGCCCCCGGGGAGGGGTACTTAGCCACCATGACAGTTTGGACTCTGGCTTTTTACGCTGGGAGACAAACAGAGCCGGCGCACAAAGACACAGATCTCTTTTCTACTTTTTTCGACTCCCTCTTTTCCTTTTCCTGTCGTCCATAAGTGCGGGAAAACAGCGGTTCCAGCTCTAGGGTCACTCTGCTCCGCTCTGGCCAGGCTGTAAATACCTCTGGCCTTTTGGACATTACAGCTGCAGGCACCACAAACTGGCTGAGCCACGGCAGCGTTACATAACGGCCGTGTGAGCGTGACATGGGTGGCCACTCTAATGGTGTCTCTCCCTCTCCCTCTCCCTCTCTCCCTCTCCCTCTCCCTCTCAACCGCTCTCTCGTTGGAGTCAGTCTTCCTGGAGTCTCTCTCTCTCATCCTTCAAGTTCTTCTGCCCTCGCGACAGTCCAAGTGGACAGTGGTCAGCCCGTGAACCAGCTTGCAGCTTTTTAGCAGAAGCGGAAGAGGAAAGATTACGCAGCATTTCAGGAGATATAATCATGCCTGAGCATGCTGGTGGTAGTTCATTTAATGACGACTGCAGACAGTGGTATAACAGTACAGGAAGGAGAACAGCCCTCAGTGGCATGTGTACTCGCATACTAGTTTGGACCGGATAAATATTCCATATGAATAGAAAGCCTAGATGGGGGCCCAGCAATAAAGGTCAAGCTCTGGACTGTTTATGACCAGGGAGTACTGGGCTCAAAGTCTTAAACACACACACACACACACAGGGTTGCAAAATTCCAGGAATTTTCAAAGTTGGAAACTTTCCATGGCAATTAACGGGAATATACAGGAATAAACTGTTGTTATTGTGAAAATTGGGTAAATTGTGAAAAAAACTATTTTGCAGCATAATATTAGTTCAATCTGGTTAAATGCAAATTCAGTCCAATTTCTACCCTGCACATCCGTCATGCATACAGCAATCAGCATAGACTATAAGACATATGAAATCTATGGTGCGTTCATGAGCTTGGGAAAAAACTTTTTCCCAGTGAAAATGTCATTGTGGACGTCATCTCATGTGGGCTTGTTATCACTTTTGTCCTAGTTCAAATGGGAGTACGTCATTTTGCATAAGCTCTAATGGGACGGTTAATATGGTCATATTGCTGGTCTGATTTAGCTTGACACTTAAAGGTAGGATTGTTACCGAACGTTCTGTAGACCAAAACACTGGTGAACGTGCTCAACGTTCTCCCATGGAACTACCAGACGCGAGCCTCTTCTGGGTTGCCAGATGTAATGAAGACTTAGCTAACGTTAGTTGACCTGCAGCTGCTTTAACGTTTCTTCAACCATGACCTAGCTACACATTACGGAAACAGTGAAAACAAAAAATACCTCTCTAACCAACGTAACATATTTAGCTGAAGTTAGCGATGCAGATGAAGTTTAGCCTAGGCTACCTGTTGTGGAGAAATATGGCCAGCTGCGTCAGACTTGATATTCTTTGTTTGACTAAGACGTCACCATCTCAAGAAGCTCCTCCGATGTCCACTTAATTTGTTTCTTGTTTTAATTTTGGAAATTTGCCTGCCTCTCGTAGGCGTTCATGACTACAACTGACAGCTGTTGACAGTTGGCCTTTGCTAATTTGGCAACCCAAATAGGAGAACGCTTAGCCCATTATTAATCACAGCTATTCTAGAATTAATCGTTCAAAACATAAACGAAAATTCCAAAAGATTCCGCCCCGTAACTCATTTTTTTTCATGGGTTTTACGGCTTAGAGTAATGTTATCAAATAAGCCATTACTTCAATTCATCGTGTTTCCTTACTCTCTGACAACTATGGTGATCATTTTTGGAATGGTTACAGTTTATTTTCCATTATTTCCTACATACTGGACCTTTAATAAATAATCACAATCTATGAGGTTTGGGGTGACATGTTGTGTCATTATTTTTATAATTATTATTTTTTTTGACCATTTTCTGGGATTCTGACTGGACAAAGCGAGTCAGTCAATGTTCCAACCAATCAGATTTTGTTGTTGCATGGCGTGGTGTATCTTGGGCAGTTCAGTGGTTTCGATGTTGCTAGCTTAGCACGCTAGTCCATAGGCAGAGAATGGGATTCCCGCTAGCATGCTAGCTAGCTTTGTATGCTAAGATAAGCAAAAATACTAACAAACGAATCATATTGCTTATTTTAAAACAAAATGTTTATATGTATGTTTTATATGAAACAGTTTGTATGAATTACCCAAAATCCCCAGTTAATTCCCATTCACTTCCCCCGTAAATTCCCATTCACTTTCATAATTTCCTTTTCAACTTGGAATATTTCCAAAATTCCCCAGCTTAACTTCCCATGGAAAGTTTCCAGAAATGTATTCCGGCCCTTTGCAACCCTACACACACACACACACACACACACACACACACACACAGTCTCGCTCACATTAGCTCATAAAGTAAGTGTGAGACTGGATGTGAAGTCAAACCTGAACATCATACACAAGGCTAAATCAAATGAGGGTCATTTTCACAGGCACACAGGCCTTCCTGGGTCAGGACCAGCACTCACTCCCTGGGTCTCACCTTGTAAAAGGAGTCCATAGACAGCAGCACCACCCAGGGAACGTCCAGCGCCTCGATGATCTTGCGGGCCACAGTGGTTTTGCCAGAGGCACTACCCCCACATAGTCCTGCAGCGAGACAAGACAGCACAGCATAGGCGCATGACTCACTGACCAAAGTTTAGCTGGCGGCTACAGGTCCCTCACATGGATTATATTAGCGCTGGATGCAAACACTCTCCTTTCTCCACTGTAAATCCCCCTTTAAGACAACAAACACTAAGAGAGATGCATGTTTGGCTTTAGTCAGGATTATGGCTGCTTTAAGAATTGTCTACAGTGGAGCAGCTGAGCTAGTGTGGTAGCACAGGCAGAGGCTAGTCATTTCCTTAAATGCAATGGCTTTGACAGAAATGCCTGCGGTTTGTCACACCAAGCTTTAAAATAGACAATTCCAAGATGGCGACCCAATGATAACAAGCCTCTTGTGGTATGCAGTCATCAAATGTTGCACTGGACTGTGTTTACTGCTGAAACTCATGTTTAGTACTTCATGAATACAATTCTGTCAACTAGCCTGGGTAAACCCAGATGAACCTGTTAGCAAATTTGAGTTTGCTCTGCAGATCTGTCTGGAAAGGAGCCCCTTGACACCTGTTTCTGAACTTGCTGTTTAACTGCTTCCACAGGCCTAGACAGAAGTGAAATGAAACTTAAATGTGTGCATAAAAGTCCTAAACAAATCATGTCTGAAGTGAAGCAAACATCTTTCTTGTAAACAAAGGTTTTAAATGCAGTTGTTTACTCAATTCAAAAGTAAATAACGTTTCTGGGTTTTTGGTGATTCAGAAATGGATGTCAATGAGCTCCTTTCCAAACCAACTTGCAGAGCAAATTTATTTGCAAACAGTTTTCATGTATGAGTTTTCAAGTCAAAATACCTCCTGATTTCAATAGCTGCTTTCAGACACAACCTCCGCAGTATATGCAGAGCTTTGTCAAACGGAGGTCCGACACTTCGGGTGATCCAGACATGATGCTAACTTGCGGAACTTATGCTGACATATGTGTGAACCACACACACACAAACAGAATCTCTGTGTGATTAAACAGGTTGAATACGCACATGAACAGAATCTCCGCATGACACAAGCTCATTTACATAATGTCCGTCTGAAATACTAGGAGGGGAGAAGTTCGGACTTCCAAATGACTGGTTATGTTGTTCAGATATACGGCCCAACCGTGTGACATCCGCAGAACATTCAGACTTACACATAGTTCTGAAAGCAGATAATGACTGGGTGTTCTTGAATTGATAGGCAATGTTGAAGAATGAAACCACCTTGCTATCCATATACTGTGCTTCTAATCTTGAACCTTATCTGTGATAAACCTGAACCTCTCCTTTTGCATGGTTTTTAATCTGAACTATTCTATCTACATGATTCCAAACAGTCATCTGTTCCTTTGTTTTGTGATGATCCTGAACCTTTCAATTTTCATGGTACTCAACCTAAACTGTATAATCTCATTTCATTCTCAACCTGAACTTGAACGTCCATCTGTAGCATCCCAAACCATCTGTGTAATTATTTATAGCTGGAATTTTTTCCAACTGTTGTCGTTGTCAACTTTTTCTCTCTGTTGTTTGTGCGTCTCTCACCAATGATGAAGGCTTCCTTTGACTGGGTCCCATGCTCGTTGTACCAGGGCGGGCGCCCGGCTGTGTAGATGGTCCTCTTACTGGTCCTCAGAAGGGGTGGCTCGGATTTGCACTGGCTGGTGGTCCGTTTCCGTGGCGACAGGCCACTGTTCACGGTAGGGAGGAGTCTGTCGAGTGAGCCCTCACCACCGCCGCTATGGTAACAGAGGGGGTAAGAGAACAACAGGAGTCACAACATGACTTACAGCTATCAAGGTTAATTTGGATATTGCTTAAATATGTGCTGGTCTGATGTAACCTGACTGTTTGCCTAACACAGCGTTTCTTTCCCTGCGAGTAGTAACCTGTTTAGAGTCAATTACATGCTCATCTGATATCTATGATAAGGATCATGTGTGCAGATCACTCCCGCAGGGTTAAAGATCTTTTTTCAAGGCACAGTCAGTGATTCAGACAAGAAGGCAACTCTTTTCAAACTCAGCAGCCAAGTAAATACTGTGCAACACATTTTTCCCTGTTTTTGTTCCAGTCAAAGTCAAGTAGCTTTGATTGACAGACAGACTCCTTGACTTTAATGGGTTGATGGTGGAGAAACAAATGATTGTTTTTGGTCATTTCCATGGTTTCCACAATTTTCATTTCCATAATTTTATACTAAAACATATTTGCATTGTCAAGGAAGCATACCAAAAGTACTGTAGGTGTCATTTGGGCACAAGGGTAGACAAACCTGCCTGCTAAAGCGCAAGATCAAATGAATAAGTATGACACACAAGGAAGGCAGACTTAGTCTAGTTAACTGTGTCGACGAGTAAAATGATTACAGACCAAATGCTGTTAATGGGACCCTAGGCATAACCTCATAAAGACTACCAGCAACAGCCCCTCAGGAGCATGTCAGCGGATGAAGCAGAGGACACACATTAACCCGCGTGAGTCAGCTTGAACTCGCTGCCAGAGCAAAACTCTGTTACTTTTTGACTCCCTGATGAAAGCTTGATGCTGAAATGCATCGGAGTGTTATTAAAGGTTTAAAATGGCCAAAGCCATGATACTAAAGGCTTTTTAACCGTTTTAAAACAGAGAGCGCCTCGGAACTTCTTTTGGCTCCTCCATTTTCTGTTGTCGTCTTCAACCACTTGGAGACTATTCATGCTATTAGTGAAACTATAAATCTAAATCTTCCTGATATACTGTAATACAATATTCTGTTCCAGGAAGGGAGGTATGTGACCAGACTGCATACAGTAACTACAAGCCAACTATCTCCACACCCGACAACCAAAACAAACTACAGGACCATTTCTGTGGTGAATGAAATGTGTGGTGGGCAGGCTGTGTTAAGGGGAAATGGATTACACCAGACTCAGACGTCACCTCTGTTATACTGGGTCAGTAGTGTATTCCAAGTATGCGGTTTAATGAAAAACTTGGTCAGGTTGATATCTCTGCACTGGTGCTGCAGAGATATCAACCTGAATTAGCATGCTAAATTACTAGCTACAGCCCGACAGGTGTCATAATACCAGTTTTGGCCATGGGAGGCGGTATGCGGGCAACATAACCGCCAGCCAAACTGCAATACACGCCGGTTGTTACTCTAGGGTAGACCAACTCACTTTCTGGAGGTATACTGCCCCCATCTTTTATGGAATGTGGAGTATGAATTGTTTTTTGGCGGACATTACACATGGCACCTTTAAGGTGATGATACTGTACATGGGACAACAATGATGCTGTGCGATATGCCTAAAGATTAAATTGATAATTACATTTCTCCAGAAAAGTGTTGCCCAAAATCAATAGGACTATAATAGAATTATTAACAATAATAATCATGAAAACTGCCCAGGAACCTTGATCAAATAGTTCCCCAGCTTTAGTTAACTTAGGTTTGGACACTAAAGCAAGTATTTGGAATATAGTATAGTATAAGTATACTGTTTTGATCCCGTGAGGGAAATTTGGTCTCTGCATTTAACCCAATCCGTGAATTAGTGAAGCACACACAGCACACAGTGAACACACAGTGAGGTGAAGCACACACTAATCCCGACGCAGTGAGCTGCCTGCTACAGCGGCGCTCGGGGAGCAGTGAGGGGTTAGGTGCCTTGCTCAAGGGCACTTCAGCCGTTCCTACTGATAGGGTTCGAACCGGCAACCCTCCGGTTACAAGTCCGAAGCCCTAACCAGTAGGCCACGGCTGCCCCAATATAAAAGCCAGCTGGTGATCATGTGAGCTGCATACAGTACCTCTGGCATATTTCAACCTACTCCATTCAGAATTCTTTGAGCCTTGGTGCGGTCCAGTGAACCAGCCTGCATTTCCACTGGTTTTGCACCAAGGATGCGTCAAGGGTGGTGCATCCATACCCGAACTGTAGAATGACACGCCCACTCTTGTTTACTATTTTTGGTTCCAGTTCCGAACTTTCCTTTCAGATTCTGAACCGATTTCTTATTTGTCAAAATGCTTCAAATGGTTCTGGAAGGTGAACCCGAACGGAGTCGGTTTGGTAGTCATTGGAAAAGGGCCATCTGGAATTTGCGTTCATTCCTAACAGCATTACAGGGCCTCTATCTCTATGGCCCTGGCCAATTTGACTTGTTGATATCCCAACCAAATGGTTTGACACCCGAGAGAGTGGCAGCTCAGGCTTGTTTACCACTCTACAGCCCACAGGCCTGATCTCCTGCCAGATGAGGCAAGCAACGTTGCATGATCCTGACGCTAATCTCCACACCTGTATGAAAGTGTGATTAGACTGATTTAAAAAGGCGGCAACCCAGCAGGGTTACATCACAGGTGTGACCTTTCTACTTTGTGCTTTCCACCACCCCCTCCCAAGACAGCTTGTATCCTCTGGACCTGATCTTCCGATATGGGAAAGAAGCGCACCTTACTGCAGGTACAAGTGAACAAAACTTCCTCTGCGGACGATTGAAAGAAGCCAGTCATGGTTCCACAGGGAGGGAGGGGAGGGACGGAGAAACAGACACTGCATCAGCAGCGGCCACTGAAATTGCTGTCCTTCTGAAACCGAGTTCGGAGACTGGCACACACTCGGAGCTGACATTTGTTGGGAACACACTGTCCAAGGTTCTAAGTGGGAATGGGACCTATGAGCCTGTCCTTATCACTTCTCTCTCAGCAAACATAGGTTAGGCCCGTGTTTTAAACAGAACCACAGTAAAACAGACCGGCTGGTTGGTCAGGTTATCAGTCCCAGTGCTGGATATAATGAGAGGGCAATAAAAGATTAGCCTAGCTTGTGGATGAACCCTGCACTCTAATTGGTGGTGCAATATCCACTGCACAAAAACAAAAGTTGGTCAAACTCATTTATGGCACTTAAATGGCACTTTACTGTTGCTGCATCTAACAAACAAGCCTTAACTGCTTTTGAGCAGATGAGGAACTTTGGTCTGTTTTTTTTTGTAGCCCTGTCATTAATCTATGATAAAAAAGTGAAGAACTGAATCACTGTTTACTTGTTTGAGGTCTACTTATGTCTTAAAAGTTAACAAAAACTTAATGGTATTAAGACGCTATATAGCCTATGGCATAATGACAACCCACAAATAACAAAAAAACACAGTTGATTCTTACTTAAACTCATCTCGCAACACTGGGATGATGACAGTAACACACAGTGGACAAAGCAAACCAGTGTGGATGCAACACGTCATGTGGCTAAAGTTTCACAAAAGTTCTGAACACAGCTGACCTTATCGGTTCACTAGAATTGTACTCACAGAGAGCCCACAAAAGAGAGAGAGAGAGAAGAAAAATGTCACCAGCAGAGTAATTCCAGGTGAACAGTGTCAAGGACTGGGTAGTAGTCAGGCACGGGTCCAAAGCGAGATTTAGAGAGTCACATAGCTTAGAGGGCATAAGCCAATTTAAAACTCAGTGGCACGCAGGGCACCTCTGTCACTGTGCCACACACACACACACACACACACACACACACACACACACACACACACACACACACACACACACACACACACCTGAAAAACAGAAACACTTAGAGTGCTGGGCACAGCACAATGCCCACGACAAATAACACATGATGAAGAGAATGGACACGCGAGGAGTGCAACTGGATCATAAACAAACAAACAAACAAACAAACAAATGCATAAATAAACAACGGAAGAGGACTTACCTGCCATCTGATCTTAGAGCCCAACATCCTGATATCCTAGCTCCAGAATAAGCCGGGAGAGTGGTCATGATGAGAGCAACGAAACAACAGATACAGGGAGAGAGAGAGTCTTTTTTTTTCTGCTAAGGTCGCTAGTGTTTGGAGTTACTATACTGGAGTCAGTGCGATTGACAGGCGCATACACACACACTCACTCACTCACAACGGGCTGGGCGGCTGCACTTAACACTTCTACCCTCTGGCAAGACGCCTTGGCTGAGTGAGACAGCAAGAAAGAGAGAGAGAGAGAGGGAAAGAGAGAGAGAGAGAGAGAGAGAGAGAGAGAGAGAGAGAGAGAGAGAGAGAGAGAGAGAGAGAGAGAGAGAGAGAGAGAGAGACAGAGACAGAGACAAAGAGAGAGACAACAGGAGCCGGTCAAAGGGGGAAGGAAACGAAACTATGCTTTCAACATCGGTTTTGATTTCTCCTCGCTGCGCACTGTGTTGTTGTCGTAGGGAGCAACTCAGAAACCAATCTGACGTACTGACGCTCTTTCCCTCCAACCAACACTCCCTCCCTCCCTCTCCTCTACTCCCCCTGCTGTCACCTCCCTCACTCCCTCCCTCCTTCTCTCTCTCTGCCGCCCTCTCATTCTCACTCCCTACCTCGCTCTTGCGTTACTACAGGCACAGCCTGAGACCCTAAGAGGATAACCTGTCCTGCAGATTATGTGTGTAAGGTGCTATTAATAGAAACCGCGCAGAGAGCGAGAGAGCGAGAGAGAGAGAGGGAATGAATGTTACAGAGTTAGTGCTAGAGAGCACCTCTCTTCAGACAGGCACGCGCGCGCGCGTGTGTGTGTGTGTGTGTGTGTGTGTGTGTGTGTGTGTGTGTGTGTGTGTGTGTGTGTGTGTGTGTGTGTGTGTGTGTGTGTGTTGCGGTGTCGCAATGCCTCAGCAAGGGGGCGGGAGACTGAGAAGGAGGTGTGTGTATGTGTGTTGAGGGTGGGTGCAGTGGGAGACGACGGCAGCACTCTGTCATGGCTTGCATGCGGTGGAGGAGGGGCGCTGGCCTCTGACGGTTTGGCCTCAGCGGCTGCACTGAAGCACCAGTCAACAACAAACAAATGAAGTGGTTCAGCGTGTGTGTGTGTTTGTGAGAGGAGAGGGAGGACAAGGAAGAGAGAGACACACTGGGTGACTGTGTGAAGAGAGAAAAAACAGCAAAAACATGTGACACGCACCGAGTATGAGACAAAAGAGCCGCACAGACAGAGAGCACAGGACTGGCAATCAGAGAGAGAGAGAGAGAGAGAGAGAGAGAGAGAGAGAGAGAGAGAGAGACACAGAAAGAGAAAGAGAGAGAGAAAGAGAGACAGAAAGAGAGAGAGAGAAAGAGATAAAGAATGAACTAAGAGAAAGAATGACAGTTAGAAAGACTGAATTGACTGCCCGTCCTTAACATCCACACACATCTATGTGGGGAGCCTCTTAGCAACCCCTTAACCACCAGTAACACCTCCCTTCCTCCTGCTCTCCCCCTCACCACACCAGCCACACCTGTCACCTCGTCTTCCTCCTTTCCCTCCCACACTGGAGACCATGCCACCTGGGCACAAACTGCATGATGCAACCCTAGTCTCTGTCTCTCTTTCCGTTTCTGTTTCTGTCTCTCTCTCTCTCTCTCTCTCTCTCTCTCAGGAATGAGAGTGGGGAGGAGATGCAAGCACAGGGGAGGACAAACAAGCACACCCTCAGCATCAGGATGGCTGCAGGGCTAGGCCAAACAGTCATCGCCCTCAAGGGTGCTAAGGTGAGCCAAACCACCACACTGTGAGCCAAAAAATTCTCCTTGAGCTTCATTCAGGTTTAGCTGGTGTACTGGCAAGACATCGTCATCTGAAACCTACTGTGAGACTAAAGAAGCTCTGGTCACGAACAACAGAAAAGGTTTTATACGCTGTTAACATTTCACAGGCATTAAGCTGTTTACCTAGAACAGCCCTACCAAGTTATTATATTTATTGTACTCCATGTAGCCTAAATAAATAAATAAACCTATTTTTACATGTAGTGTATCTACCTTCAAATACAAAACAACATCAATGGGCATCGGTTGAGCAATGCATGCGTTTAAGGCTTTATCGACCAAAACGTCTGCAGCTTGTCATTCCACTCCATTCTTTTGACGGAACGTGTCCCCTGTTCAAATATGGCGGCTGCGTAGATGTATTCTGCCACATAGGCTTTAGCAGGCAAGGCAACATCTACCGATATCTATGTGAGCAGCCTAGCTCAGGGATGGACAGTATTTAAGATACATACATTTAAAATACGTATAAAATACGTATTTCAAATACAAAATAGTATTTTGTAATTAGTATTTTATTGGGTTGAAGAAAATGGCTGCATATTTTGTATCAAAATACTTTAAAGGTAAGTATAAACTTTATAGTTTACAAATACTGCAAAATATGTTTGGTAAAACCAATACTTTTGGTGAAAAGTGCAAAACAATGAATGCTGCCCCTCACTGGTGCTGATGCAGTAATTTGCCCAGACTTGTTGTGATCAGAATATTGAGATGAAGGAGGATGATCCAGAGCAAGAGGAGTAACCTATAGGTTGCTCTCACACACACAATATACTCCCTCTCAGACCAACCCACTCATTCAACCACATGGTTACTTGCTCACTCAAACTTATACTGTAAGTTGGCCTGTTTTTGGTAGAACTTTAGAACAACTCTGACTAAGTATAAGTATAGTATAAGTATATATGCTCTTTTGATCTCGTGAGGGAAATTTGGTCTCTGCATTTATCCCAATCCGTGAATTAGTGAAACACACACAGCACACAGTGTACACACAGTGAGGTGAAGCACACACTAATCCCGGCGCAGTGAGCTGCCTGCAACAACAGCGTGATGTTTATGTGTCCTCCAAAGCTAATAATACACAAGGCACCTTTCTGAGCAATAATGCTCTGAGATGTTCCTGAGTATTGTTGTTCTAGCACGTTCCTTTTAATACTGGACAACTTATTTTTCTTGAGAACTTTAATAATCAGTTGACAAATTAATATGATCATCCAATCGGAACACATGGAACCAGTAGGTTGCCCTGCAACATTCATAACAAAATTAATATTTATGCCCCTTGGTGTCAATATAACACAGTGCTTAGATGGCACCCAGTAAGTTAAAGATCAACTAAAGGATGGTCATGATCAGATCCTACCTGATCAAAAGCATTACAATGCAATATCAAGCATTCTGGGCCTGCATTGACAATGTCAGAGACTACATTGTCTGTGTTATGTCAGTGTATCATGAGTTTGAAGCCATTATTTTAAGGTAATAGAACTTCATTCGTTTTTCATTTTGATTTCACCAAGATACTAGTGTGGCACCTGATAATACACTAATGTTTCCTCAGCCACCAGGGTGGCTGGCCAATCAGTGATAAGAGGGGATGGCGTAAGTAGGGCAGCTGTGGTCTACTGGTTAGCGCTTCGGACTTGTAACCAGAGGGCTGCCGGCTGAAGTGCCCTTGAGCAAGGCACCTAACCCCTCACTGCTCCCCGAGCGCCACTGTAGCAGGCAGCTCACTGCGCCGGGATTAGTGTGTGCTTCACCTCACTGTGTGTTCACTGTGTGCTGAGTGTGTTTCACTAATTCACGGATTGGGATAAATGCAGAGACCAAATTTCTCTCACAGGCTCAAAAGAGTATATATACTTATACTAGTTTCAAAATCGAAAGTGGCTGTGGTAAACTGCAAAAATTGTAGTTGGGAGAAAATGTATGTACAGCAAAGGTAAGCCTAAATGCTGCCGCAGTTTATTATCAGCTTGTAAAGGTTAAACAAAGTAGGAAGTAACGTTAGGAATCCCTGATCAATGTAATTGAAATAATTGGTCCAGTCTGACCAGAGCTACACAAAATTTACGCCCGTTATGATGGATGGTTGCAAATGTCTCCTAATCCTGAGAGGCCAGACTATCTTTACAAAATAGTGAGTCTGGTTAAACCAGGCTAATATAACATGGCTGCTGAAGGTAAGGCCATCCTTAAAAATATTTTTGTTTGCAGTAACAGCCAAAAAAAAAATTAAAAATGGGTCGGTAGGTAGGTCAATATTTTTTTTTTCAAGATTCAAAGTAAAAAAAAAGTACAATTTTGGTCATGGTGATTACATTAGGAATGAATTTACACAAAATGTGCATATCGTGGCGTAACTGACTGGGTCTTCAACCCGTGCCTTCAAGCGCACCATTGCAAACCTCATTCTGATGCAGGTTATATAGACCAGCCTTTCTCAAACTTCTTTGACCTGAGGCCCGGTCATGGCAGACTTTTGGGTCATAGGGCTCATCTACATGTACCCAGAAAGAAGGCTACAATAGCTCTTGGCCACGTTATATTGAAATTTGACTATGCAATACTCAATGCTATACAGTGTATTATACAGTCTCTGCTCTGTTTCTAAGGAAGTTCCAAAAACAACGTCGTTCTATTAAGTTTCGTTAAATAAATAAATAGCCTTCCAACAGGTTGAAGCGGAGCTTTGATACCAACGTTATCGATTAGTTTCAGTTTCTCGCGCGCAGACGCCGCATTGAATGAATGCTCATACCACCACTTAATTGTAGGGGCTCCATGTTTAATGACATCGATAGCAGAAACGTTTGTTTTCTTTTTTTCGTCGATCCGCGGTTTCTTGATCAACTGCGCAGCAAATTATCAGATGAAGCACCGGGCCTAATTTCCTCCACGACTCCAGCGGACCAGCAGTCTCCATGTTGCGGACCCATATTTTGAGAAATGCTGAATAGACCACAACCAATTTCAATACTCCGACCACGGTCACCGTTAGACTAGGGGAGGAGGGATGAAGAAAAAGATCTGGCCACAGTTCTTCCAGAACCGTGCCAAGTAAAAGCGTTATCAGTTTGTGTGAATGAAACGGCGTAGGCCATAGTGTGACATCGTAAAACCAATGGTGTAGAGATGGCGCCACAGGTTTTTTTTTTTAAGTGAGCCACGTTTGCATGTAGGCAATTTATATTCACAATACTTGGGCCTACTAAAAGAAATATTATTTTATTGCATTTGTATTGGTTGTTTAGAGTAAAAAAAAAACAATCGGTCGGTATTAACGCTAAGTTTACAACCCGGCAAGTCGGTCGGACTAAAAGGGGAAAAATAAATATTTGGGTCGGTTCTAAATTGACAGGGTCGGTCGGGTTACGGCAAACGAAAATATTTTTAAGGATGGCCTAATGATATGTGGGGCCATATTTAAACAGTGTTGCCAGGATGATTGTAACACGTTGCTGCTGATGGTTTAAGTTATCCACATATATGTGAAAGTATATGATATACTGTATGGGGAAAGTGCCCAAGCAACATTAGCAACACTGCTCAGACAGCAACATTATTAAAAACCTAGATCACCTCAAGAGTTCACTTGCTCTGAAAACTCCAGGCAAATTACCACTGTCTCCATCACAACTGTCAATATCAACATTACGGCTGGGGAGAGCTGGATCAAATTTAATACAAGCATATCATGGCAACCATTCTATTAGGGCAGATTAAACGCAGGTTGCTGGGACAATTAGTTATGCATCTTACAATAGTATCAGTTGCCTTGGTAGCATGGCAACCACTACTTCAGTGCAAAGTGAGGAGAGGTTACTATGACTATGGTAGTTAACATGAATGCATGGCGTTAATGCTTTGCTGGTTTAATGTCAAGAGGACCTTCGATTAGTAGTAGCCATTATTTGTTCATGAATCAAAAAGTATTAAAATATTAAACAATGGCCTCACCAAATGTGTGGCTGTTTCAATTACATCCAAATATGTACAAATGTAAAGCTTGATCATTAGAAGAGTGACTGAACATGGAAGCTATGCAAAGGCAGTTTGAAGAGGGACATGATATGGAGACCTGTCAGGTAGTTCATAATGCGTGTGGACACATTTGCACAGGGTGGAACATATTGTCAGGGTCTACAATGCCCATCTGACTCAAAATAGAGACATCCTAACACACACATGCACTGCATGGCAAACGGCCAGAGAATAGCCGATTGCAGATCTTATCTTCACTGTAGAATAGACAAACTACCCATGGATGCCATCAGCGTCAGGTTTCACCTTTAGAACCCAGGGTTGGCTTTCCATTCACTCCAAATGGTAAGAGTTCAGCACAAGGCCTCAAACGATTGCGTAATCGCCGTGTTCAGAGAAGAATGTCACCAATGCTGCAGAATATGTCACTTAGGGTGACATTTCATTTTTAAACTTACATCACTACTCAAACAGAAAACCGTGTGTGTGTGTATGTTTTTTTTTTTTTTTTTATGTAGGCCTAAACGATTCAGAGAACCTCAGTTGGACATGCTTTTGCACAAGCGTACGTGTTGAGCCCTAGGCTAGCCAGTATCGCTACACCCCCTTGTGGCTTCTGACGAGATGAAATGCCGAGGCGTGGTTGACAAGACCTCGATGCACTTTCGTTTTAAATATGCCCTGACATCTCTACAATATGGCATCCAATACATAGGCTAACTATCGAAAATTAGGCCATCATATGCTGATCATATGCCACATTGAAATTGGTGTTCAAAACGTTAGGCTACTAGGCCTACAAGATAAAATAGCAGGTCATCACTTAATATTACAAGACCACAAAAAGGGAGAATACGGCATATCTGTAACCATGAAAGGTTTTTCCAGAATATATACTGAACTCCTTCGATGCGTAGATCGAACTCATCACGTCCATTTTCTCTGTGCAGTGATTACCGTTATTAGCCTATGTTGCACTCTAAATTGGCCGTTTTATGAGGGCAAGGAAAGAAATATAAGGCAAATCCCAAAAAAGAAGTTAAAACGGCATCAATGCTTCAAAAGAAAGTTGAAAAGGGGAAGAGAACGTTTGTCGCGCTATACTCGAACCATGAGGGCATAACCACGCGATAGCCTGTCATATATGGTAGTGTCACGCAGATGCTCATCACATTCCTAACTTGTGATTTTACCTCAGATTCATTAAACTCTGATTTGTAACCATAAAAAGGGTAGATTTATAAGTTTATATTATTACCTAGTTGACCGCGAGGTTTTCTCCTCGCACTCCATGGTTGTGGTCCTTCCCTCTTCGCACGCGGTAGACATTGTTGTTTTCCTATTTGACAATCAGCTGTTCGGAGGAGGGCACAGCTAAATGCATACTGGGAGATGTAGTTCCCTAAGGCAACCATGCAATGCTTGAAAGGATACTCTGAACTTCAAATACCAATAGGGCACTTACAGATTTTTTTTTATCTACAATACATGCACAACTTTTACTCATATAAGGGTATTCGGTGGACTCTGAACTCTCCCCCCAGTCAAAAAGTAGGACTTCACATTCGTCGGACTATAAAAGTATTGTTTTTTAAATGTTATGAAAGAGATAAGACTACATTTTAAGTCAACAACATTTTATTAGTTGAAGGGTAGTAATGCACAGTTAATACACCAATTTTCAGAGAAAAAAAACAAACAAACAAATAAACAAAAACAACTCGAACAGTTCAGATTCAGAAGAGATGCCTCCCTGTTAAACTGCATTAGATACTGTAGGGGGAAAAAACTTAAATAGAGAAATAGAGAAAAGGTTTATTTCATTACAGTAAGTTGGCTACTACTCTCAATAAGAGAGGTGGCAGGGGGTCAAATAGGTTTTCAATAGCTTCTTCATAATTTCAGCCTCTGGATATAATTTAACTGCCCTACGTAGGGTAATATACCTTCATTTTTAAAAAAGCAAACCTTAACACACCATTACTTAAAACTCTTTTAAAACCATTTGTAAAGATCCTTGTGTTTGTATTGTTAGTGAGGCAAATATCTAGGAATATAAGAAAAAACATCAAGTGGAAGTAAAGGGTACAAAAGCCACGGCAAACCACCTAGGGCTCCTAAGCGCTCTTCAAACACTCCACATTCAAGCCTATTTCATGGGATAGTACTTGTAAGTGCACTAACACAGAAAGACACACCTCCATACATGCACACACCATGTGAAGTTGGGGTATAAGGACAAACTTGCGTATTGAAATGCCTTTCAGTCCCCGATAAGTGTCTTTCAATTTAACATAATAACTTGTGTTACAAGTTTAAGAAGCAAACAAGCATATAAGAATGGTACTAATAGCTCAAAATTGTTGAGACTATTTTCAATATGGAAATGGTGTCCTTATCGGCAAAAAACAATCTATTCAGATATGATATGCCATATTGCTGTAATTTGCAAATAAATCATTTCCATTTAGTCAATCACACCTCTGCATATGTGTAAGACACATCTAGGAAGACAGATTGTTGAAAGCCAAGACAACACAATCTTGATATAAACAACAACAGTATCAATCAGCGATCACTCAAACAATAAGAAATGTCAAAATAAAACAAAACCAAAACCAAGAAAACTCAGGTGAAATCATTGGAAACCATGAAAAGTACATTCGACTGGGTGTAACAAAGGTGTCTCCTATTTATTTAGCATCTGAAGACTGACAGTTCTTTACCATCACAGTCGGTCAAGCTAATCATTGGCCATACTAACACCACACTGATAACACACATAGGCAGAGACTTAACGCCACACACACGCGCACACACACGCCCACACATAAAAAAGGGTTTCCCGTAACAACTCAACTCACACTGGAAAAAAAAAACAGGGAACACTTCATAAATATTGTGTCAAAACATAATAAATTACTGACTGCTCAGGTTAATAAGAGAGGAATTGACCTGTTGCATTCCCATTTTTAGAGCAGTCTTATAAAAACATATGAGTGATGTCAATCATTTTGTGTGGACAGAAGATAAGTGATCCTCATGAATCTTCGTTGTTTACTCTAGAAAGCAGAGAGATTTGGGACTGTGTCCTGATAACCCTAGACAACGGTCCATAAGGTATAACGGCTCCAAAAGCACCTTTTACCAAAACCATAACAATTCATGTTCTCACTTCATTCGAAATACACTCCAAGTACTATTAGATTGCTATGAAGTTCCTATTTACAAGAGCTCATAAAATAAATCTTCCTCTGGTAATTTGAGCAAACTGATTATTATTCTCAATAGATATAAATATACACTAAATAATTCACTGAATTTATGATTAAAGGATTTTTTAAATTTTAAAAATGGTAAGTTGTTTATGGTTTCAAGTACTTCAATTAGAGTATTTATTTCTCTTAGCATAAATAACTGATTCTCTTTTTTTCTTCGATTTTGATTCTTTCTGAAACTATGCCTTTCCTTTCATACTATGCTTTGAAAATTTCAACAGTTTATAAGAAAATGAGGAAGTTGCGATGAACAGTCACCCAGCTTTGAAATCTCCAGTCCTTTTAAGAGGACGTGTATGGCTTAAAGCTTCAAGTGAGCCCGACTGTCACCCATTGCAGGTTTGAGTGAGTTAACACACATGATTCTTATCTTCAAATGGGGGATGAACTGTTGCTGTTATTGTGGTGGGTCTTTCTCTGTGCTATATTCCCATGATGTTGTCTTTTTGGGAGAGGGATTGGGAAGGGGAGGTGGGGTTAACTGCCCAGCCCAGGATTAAGGTTGGGGTGGTGAAAGATTAACAGTGCCTCAAAAGTGCAAGATAAAATAGGGAGGGAGGGTTAAAGTGCAAGAGGAACATTTCTTCTTTGTTTTATGTTTTTTTTTCCCTCGGGCCCAAATGTGTCCAAATCCCCCTCGGTTTGGGACGGCTAGGCCCTGTCACCTGTTATCAAATTTCCAACAAAGCAACTGTTCGTGCTGCCCATCATCCAATGACCAAGCAAGAAAAGAGACAGAGCCATCCTCCTAACAGAAATAGTGGTCAGGCTCTGACATTTCCAGGTCCGTACTAAGGTGACCTCTGTGTTTGTGCTACGATGTCTCACTGAGCAGCTCTGTCCTAATGTAAGTCCATCTCTCTCTATATTGCATACAGTCACAAATAGTATCATGTGCAGTCTGTGTGCATTGCTTATCGTTCTTGTACAACTGCAGGAAGAGGAATATTCTTTTTCCAACTACTCTTATAGTTCAGTATATCTTCATTCTTACAGTCATGATAATAATCTAAGATTTTTAGCTTCTTGGGGAGTTTCCCCCCCAAATGTAGCCTCAGGGGAAAAAATGGTTCCGTACGTTCCTTCCAGCTTAGGTTAGCTATAATGACATCATTGTGGTCTGTGGCCAATCCAATGCCTTGAAAGTCTACTCAGTGTGCTCCAATACAGCTTTCAAAAAACAAACAAAACAAAAGAAAAACGAATAGGACAAAACTAGCTTATACCTCAATAGCTTTTAACAGAGTTTTCTCAAGCCACACGGCAAAGGAACAAACATCAGTTATGTGTGTATATTCTAAACGGGGGAAATGTTAACAATGGGTTTGAGAACCCAGTCCAACTGCCAAAAAACTAGAACCACTATGACTACAGCCAGAGAAGGAAGCAGAGAGGGAGTCCTTTTTAGCGGTGTACAGTATATGGCTAGAAAGTTCCACTTCTCTTACAGTTCAGACGGAGAAGAGACCAAAACAAAAACCACGAGAGCAACACACTATTGCACTGCAGCAGTCTGGGACCATCCTATCTGAGACACACAGCTGCCGAAACTGGACCAAAACTCACATCGAAGAGAAAGCAAACAAGATATGACAGTTGAAAAACAAAAGAACACAAACAAACGAAAACAAAAACGACCCCTTTGACCTACCTCAGTTTAAAAACTGTGGACAAATTCATTGCTTTGATTATATATAGATATAGATATTGTATATATACACAGTACAATATATCCGTGATAAAACACTAGCAGTAAATTAGCTCGCCATGCTAATTGAATAACTTTGTATATCCTTTTTGAAAATCTCTTGAACACAACATGAAACTACAGACATGTGGACGTCGCTACACAAAAATTTGAATTATGCTTGTTCTAGAAAACGCTATTTATATATATTTATATATATATATATATAAACTGGGATCTCAATTTTGATTACAATTACCCCTGTTTTACAGTAACATCTTCATCATTAACATGAGGTCAAAAAATGGAATGAGAAAAAAAAGATTATTATATATCAGTATATACCAGCAAACACATATACTGTATATAAGTACGCATATATAAGGTAAAAAACAAAACAAAAAATCTAACCAAAAAACTGTGAAATCAAATAACCATTTTTTTTTTTTTTTAAAAGAATTCCATTCCATGGTAGGGTATTCTTGGAGCGCTATCTTAGCCATCAGCCTCTGAGGATGAGAAGGCTGTGTTGTGCCGCGATGTCTGACGTTTGTCTTTTTTCGCAAGCCTCCTGACCAGCTATCCTGACGTGATGTTATCTATGTTATTCAACAGATGGCACCTTCTTGGGCTTACCCCTCTTCTTCATCAGGGGCTGTGTGTCTCTGTTCTGCCCCAAGCTACCCCGATCAACAGGGGTAGGTGTGGGGGCAGGTTTGGGCACGTGCGTAGGAGTGGTGGTGGTGGTGTTGGTTGGGGACAGAGCAGGGGCTGTAGTTTGAGCCAAGCCTGAGGTTTGGTTCTGAGTTTGGGTCTGGACGGGAACGGACATTGGTGGGTTAGAGCTCGGAGTCTTTGACAGAGTGGCCTCTGGGGGGCGCTCTTTGGGCTTGCGACCCCTCTTCTTGCCGGTCGCCCCGTTCTTCACCTCGTTCTTGATGCCGTTGCTTTGAGGAAGTGGCGGTTTCTTGTTGTTGGGCGGTATGTTGGTAGTGGCACGGAACCAGTTCTGTAACCGCAACATTTATCAGGTGACAGATGTGACACATTTACACCAAAGAGACAAAATACACACATTCTATTGCATTAGTACATGTCACAGTGGCATTTCACACCTGACAACTCAAAAACTGGTCAGCATGGGTCACTTCGAGGTAATCTCCTACGTTTATGTGTACATCAACAAAATGCATTCTGTGGTGGTGGATTTATTTACTCTTACATGCTGAACCAACCTTTAACAACTGAACATGCTGAACAAACAATTATTTGGATGGCACTGTGTTAATTTTCATAATTATATAATTGTATCTAAGTATAAGTATAAGTATATGTATATACACTCTTTTGATCCTGTGAGGGAAATTTGGTCTCTGCATTTATCCCAATCCGTGAATTAGTGAAACACACTCAGCACACAGTGAACACACAGTGAGGTGAAGCACATACTTGTGGGCAGCCGTGGCCTACAGGCCTACAGGGGTTAGGTGCCTTGCTCAAGGGCACTTCAGCCGTGCCTACTGTTCGGGGTTCGAACCAGCAACCCTCCGGTTACAAGTCCGGGGCGCTAACCACGGCTGCCCCAATCTATTGTATGGGCACTCCTTCTCATTTAACCATGTTTTTTGCTAAAGTTGTTCAGTCCTGCCAAAACACCTGTGCACCTGAGACCTACCTGGGAGTGTGTCTTGCTGATGTGATACTTCACGCCACTCTCCGAGCTGAACTCCTTCTGGCACAGCAGGCACATGTACTTCCCCACGGCTCCCCCTGCCTGCATGGCATGGGAATAAAATCAGTGTCAACCAGTGAGCAATCACCATAATCAAAACAAAATGAAAGAAAGTGAGACTGAAAACAAAACACAGTGGTTCCTCTCTGTTCTCTTACCTGGGTGCAGTTTGCCAAATGGGCTTTGAGTCCAGACACACTCGAGTAAACAGCTTCGCAGCTCTGCAGGGAGATTGCCAGAAATAGACCAAAACAGAAGAGCGTATTAGGGTCGCCAATAAGCCAGAGTGAATTTGCCAGGACACTGAAGAGAAAACAGAACAAAACAGAACAGAACAGAGGGATGTTCAAAGTGGGGTCATGGGGTCTTACTCCATTAGGACAGCAGATGAAGCCCTTCTCCTTGACCTGATTCTTCCACGTCTCCAGCATCTCCGGATCGAACGTGGGAAGGCCCGGACGGGTGTAGTTGAGCTGCGGAGAGGGAAAACGGGTCGGGGGTTTGGGAATGTGAAATCTGAACAGGTCTTTCTACAGTACACATGAAAGGCTGATGTGAAGCCTTTTAATGGGCTGGGAGATGATACCTCTAAATGGTTTTCTATGCATGAAATCTCTCATATGTTGACTGTTTGTAAAGGAAGAAGACTATAGCATTTCAACCTGTCTGTACCTGCTAACAATATCCTGTGACTTCCTAGTGTGAGTGTGTAGCTGGGACTGAATCCAGCAATGTCACTCAAGTCCTGGATTTTATTGCCAAGTAATATGTGTACTGGTATTAAGGCACAAATGTGCTATTTCATAACAAGACTATGCAGGCCTAGTTTAATTTGCCTGTGAATTTCTGGGGAGTGTCAGTGTCAGAGACTAGGGTATTTGACCTATGCATTTTCTGTAGATTATCTCCCATTGCTTTCAAAATCAACAAAATGAGAAACAAGTAAACACGTATACAACACATGTATGTAAGATAGATTATAAATGTCACTGTTGTTGCATTTGAAAAACATGTAGAATGAGTCTGAGTCTGTATGTTATTTAGCTAATGGTGTCAGTTGACCCGTATAACTGGAGTGCCATGTTGGTAAAACAGACTGAAGAGTTGTGGGGCAGACTGCGAGGAAAGGGAATCAATAGCTGCTCTCAGACTATCATCAAACAGAGAGGCAACACAAAAGCTCAGGCTTATTTCAAGAGTAGCTGCTGTGCTGCCTGTCTCCCCTAGCAGTGATGAGCAATCTTTATAGCCTCCTGCAGTCTAGCTGTTCGAATATAAGCAAGACTAACACAGGCAAGCGCAGCACTCAAAGCATGGTAAAAATACCTGTTAGGCGACAAGAGTGAATCAGTGGAAATGGGGCATGGAAATAGGACTTTAATGAGAGAGTGGCTGGTTTGTTGTGTGAATCAGTTTTCAACAGCGTGTGTTTGTTTGTGTGCATATCTTTATATCTGAGTGCATGTGTCTGTACGTTTGTGTATGTGTGTGTGTGTGTTTGTCTTTCAACCTGCATTTCTGTGAATCTCAGTCAGCTTTTGAGCTTGTATGTTTGTATGTCAGTGACATAATTCTGTTGAAATGACCTTACAGTATGTGCTCTTGTTTGCTTGTGTCCATGTCTACGTATACAGTGCAACTGGAAAGTTTTCAGAATCTTGCAAGTTTTCAACATTTTGTTATGTGTCAGACTCATCTTAAAATGGATTTAAAAGTATTCAGACCCTTTGTTGTGACACTTGCAATTGAGCTCTGGTGCATCCTACTTCTGTCAATGGTCCTTGTGTCTAGACACAATCCTATCTCATACTGTAGGTCTACGGACAATTCTCTCAACCTGGTTGCTTGGTTTTCATTCTGACATACACCATCAACTGTGAGACCTTATATAGACAGATGCATGCCTCTCCTAATAATGTCCAATGATTTCATTTATTCACCGGTGGACTCCAATCAAGTTTTAGAAGCATCTCAAGGACCATATTTAGAAGCATCTCAAGGACCATATTTCAGTCTTTATTTTTTATAAATTTGCAAAACACTCAAAACACCTGCTTTTTTGTGGAGTAATGGGTGTAGACTGATGAGAAAAAATGAACTGAATCCATTTAAAGATGAGTCTGAAACATAACAATATGTGTAAAACTTGAAAGGGTCTGCACCGAAAGGGTCTGCACTGTACAGTATGTATATACTGTACATATATATATATATATATATATATCTATATACACGAGTGCCTTGAGCAATGTGTGAGAAATCATACATTGTTGACCAGTCATGTCACATGTCTAATGGTCTTGTCATGTGGGCACTCTCACCCTCTTGCTATCTGGCACCAGGTCGTCTTTGATGCGCCTCTTGGTGCCCCAGTCTTTGGCCAGCTCGTCCTCGGCGATCTCTTGCAGGTGGAAGACGGCCACCTGTGCCGATCGCCGCCGCACCCTCCCACTGGGCGTCCGCTCGAAGTCCTCCACCGAGTCCGCCATAGACGCTGCCGCCGCCGTGGCCATCATGGCTCCCACTGACCCCACCATTGATGCTGCTGCAGCGGCCGCTGGGGCTCCCGTCGTCGTTGTTGTCATCGCGGTTGCCGTTGACAACGGTGGCGCCGGGTCCTCCTGCTCCCCACCCCGCTCCTCCGGCCGCTCCTTCACCCGGGCCGACTGCTGCTGCTGCTGCTGCTGCTGCTGCCTCCTGTGCGCCTCCTCCTTCGTCTTCTCAGTGGGGAGCTGCTCCTTCCTCCCGGCCGGCCTGGGCTCCTCTGTGGCCACCTAGCCATGCATTTGCATTTATATTTATTTATTCCGCAGACGCTTTCATCCAAAGCAATTGTCAATCATATCACAGGGCAGTTGTCAATCATATCACAGGGCAGTTGTCAATCATATCACAGGGCAGTTGCCCCAGAGCAACTCAGGGTTGAGGGCCTTACTCAAGGATACAGCAGTGGAAGCCGGGACCCACATCTTTCCAGCCTACGGGGGGCGCTGGTTATACTGTTCAGTACGCGTTCATTAAAGATTAACAGCAGACGTCTAACATGTCAGGTGTTAAATGGAGAGCTTATCTTCAGCTCTGAAATATTCATCAAATTACTGAAAATGCAGTGTGATCTACTTCTTCTACTTTGTTACAGTTACAGTTTATTTATTATTTACAGTAGCAGGCACACCTAAGGGTTTTTGTTTTGTTTTGTTATGTGTCTGGTCTTTACGGGTGCAACCCATGTAAACGGGGGTTAAACCCATGTCCACTCTGGGACTGTAGAGAGAAAGTCTGTACAGCTAGTCTTTGTAGCCTGTTCACACCCTCCTGACAGGCGCAGATGGAATTCAACTCCATTTTCAAGGCTACTGTGAGCTCTCCGGTTTTACAGTGTCAGTCTGTGCATGACTGGCTGTTGTATTTTCTAAACTAAATTCTACACCATTTCTGTGTGAAAGCATTTTTTCAGGTGAAACTGTTGTTTCCTCTGTTCTATAATTTCTGATATCACTGTTTTACTTTTAACAGAAGATACGATTAATTTGTATGTGAAAGCATGGTTATACATGACAGTGTTGTACTATATCATTCTGAGCTCTATCGCTTCATCAAATAGGCCCCATCTGTTTTTAAAATGTGTCTTGGGTAACCTGATCACATAGTCTCCTCTCACCCACTTGCTGACCTTTAACATGGTTCCTGCCCTTACCCCTCTAGGCTGTGTGACCGGGTGCTCGGAGCGGAGGTGGTAGTCCCGGCCGGCCTTGGAGCGGTAGGTCTTCCCGCAGTGCTGGCACTGGAAGGCGGGCTTGTCAGCCTCGGACACGTCCCTCCCGCAGCGCTTCTGGTGGTACTGATAGCCCATAAGGCTGGTGAAGTGGGCCGAACAGCCCTAAGGAGAGGAGAGGAGAGGAGGAGAGAGAGCAGAGAGAGAAACATGTCTCTTTCAATACACGAGCAAGAAAGACTTCACCTTGAGTGTCCAGTTGAGAGAGAGACAACTGGTGGACAATAATGAACACTCAAGCTTTGCTCTGCCATCCAGTGAGGATGACAGATCGTTGAATTAGCTGGACAACATCTGATCATGTCCTGACAATTTCAGTGGCGTCTACCTAGGCTAGGGAAGTGGACCAAGCGTGGCACTGACAAGAGCGGAGAGAGGCGCTCTGTGCACACACTCAGCCAAAAAGAGCAGTCTGCTATTCAAACTCAATTTTTGTCTTGACTAATTTAGTCTCACTGTCCTGTAGCTATCTGTTCTCTGTGTGTGTGTCTCTATTGTCTATAATCAATCCTGGCTCTCTAAATGGGAAACAAACAAAGTGGTTTAGAAGGAGCCATATACTGTTCCTGCCAATCATCATGTTGCGTCAGGAACACAGAAGGGAGTGGTCTAATTTGATTGGCTGATAAGCTCAAATATCAGCATCCTCGCACCCGAATCGGACTGTACAAGACTGCGCTAGCATAGAGAACAACGATCAATTGGATGAATGATCAGTGCACTAGTTTCCCGTGGCTTAGCTGGTAGAGAATGGTGCTAACAGCACCCCAATCATGGGTTAGCACACGCAGGCTACTGATTACCAGGTGTAACGGTACAGTGATCCACTTTGGATAAAAGCGTCGGGTAAAAATAAATAAAATCAT